>NW_027507786.1:11730561-11920194 GCF_037356315.1 Lithobates pipiens
AGGCAGAATCGCTGAGATTCTGCCCGCTATCCCAGTTTTCATGGCAACTGCAGCACAATGGCACCCCAAATGCGATTCTACAACGTGCGACAGGATCAGGCGGCAATCGCAGGAAACTGTACCTTTAAAAATCGCATGAAGCTTATCACCTAAAAAAAAAAAAAAAAAGAAGAAGAGGCATGTGGCTTCTTTTTGGCCAAGAAACGGGGGAGCCCAATTCAATGGAATGGGCTTGCCATATGCGAAACGCAGAATGGCGCGAATATCACAATTTCAAAATCACGTAGTGGGAACACTTGTTCTCACCATGCAATAATGTGAATGGGGCCTTATATGAGAAAATCGCACAAAACACACACACAAAAAAAAAAACGCAATATGAATGGGGCCTAAAGGATAACTTCTATACAATGTTACAATTTTTTCTTATAACTTTTCATTTGATACATTGTATCCATTTCCTTCCATGGGAACACATGACTTATTATTCTTCAAATCATTTCTGCCAATAAGATTCTCTGATTATTTTGTCACCTCTCGGGGGAACGGCCCCCAGGGGGGACGCCGGAGTTTTGTCCACCGCGATTCTCACACTCGGACAAAATTCCTGCACAGCTTTGTCCGGCCGGCCAATCGGGAGTCGCGCTACCCACGCTGCCTCCTGGCAACCTCTTGGCTGGTGGAGGTGTAATTTGATTAAAGCGAGCCTCTAATTTCCCCCGGCTTTACTTCTGCATTAAATGCGGCTTAATAGAGCCCCAGCCATCCTCCATTGTCTGCGGGAAATTAAAGTGACACAAATACCCTCTCCCGAGGTGATTAGCCCGTCAGCTCAGCCGAATGCCATCACAAGCCGGCGTCCCTCTATTCAACCGGACTCGCCTTTCCGCTGACAAAAGTCCCCTTGAAGGACGGGCAGGGGAGAAGCTTGGGGTCCCGCCACCTTTAACCTATCATCCCCCCCCCCCACCCACCAGCACCACAATGGACGCCGCCTGACAAAATGTGCGCACCTTTTTGTCCGATAGAAAGTTGAAGTTTTGATGTGCGGGCGTTCGGCTTCTCCTCCATGCCAAATACTTCCGCGCTGCTGCAGCAGACGGTACGGACTCTACACAATGGGTAAGACGCGGCGAAATAATAAAAAAATATATTATACTATATTATATTATAATATAATATAAATATATATATATATAGTGCATCAAACTTCGTGCCAAACAATGCGTCCAATTAAAAAGAGGTAAAGAGTGTCAAACTTTGTTCTATCCTGCAGCAAAAGGACAGATCTATAATTCTATTTATGTCCATTGATACGTTCACATTTAAAGGCACCCCGTCATCAGACCATTCATTGCAACAGATTTCTCATATGATTAAATGAGCATTTAAAAAGTGACTCCACTTATACAGAAAAAAAAAAAAAAAAAAGGAAACAAATAAAAATGATATAGCGTAAAAAAAAAAAGTGATAAATAAAAAAAATTATAATAAAATAAAATTGTGAGGAAAACCTAGATCAGCAAGGCAGCTGCGAGACCCCTTTCACACTGGGGCGCTCTGCAGGCGCTACGGCGCTAAGAATAGCACCTGCAAAGCGCCCTGAAAGAGCCACTCCTGTCTTTCCAATGTTAAAGCCCCGAGGGCTTTCACACTGGAGTGGTGCGCTGGGAAAACGCTAAAAAAAAAAAAAAAAAAAAAAAAAAAAAAGTCCTGGCAGCAGCATCGGGTATACCACCAGCAAATAGCTTTGCGTGAGGTTTTAACCCTTTCTCGGCTGCTAGCGCGGGGGGGGGAGGTTAAAGCGCCCGCTAGCGGCCGAACAGCGCCATGAAATTGACGGGGAAAGCGCTGCTAAAAATAGCGGCGCTTTACCGCCGACGCACCCACTGTCCCGGTGTGAAAGGGACCCCCAAGTGAAATCTATTCGAAAGAAGCAAAGTCCTTCTGATTATTGCTCTGTGAACTTTGTATTTAACCAATTGCCTACCGGGCTGATTCTGGCACTTCTCTCCTACATGTAAAAATCATCATTTGTTTGCTAGAAAATTACTCAGAACCCCCAAACATTATATATGGGGTTTTTTTTGTTTTTTTTTTTAGCAGAGACCCTAGAGAAGAAAATGGCAGTCGTTGCAAGTTTTTATCTCCCACAGTATTTGCGCAGCATTTTTATGGGGAAGAAAAAAAAAAAAACGAAAAAAAATGTTTCATGCATTACAAAAAAAAAAACAAAAAAAAACTTAGCTACATTTTTTGCATGTGAAAGATGATGTCACGCCGAGTAAATAGATACCTAACATGTCACACTTCAAAATTGCCCTACGCTTGTGGAATGGCGCCAAATGTCAGCACCAAAAGGTGTTTTGAATTACAGAGGAGGTCTAGAATTATTGCTCTCGCTCAAACGTTCGCCGCGATACCTCACGTGTGTGCTTTGAACGTCGTTTACATGTGTGGGCGCGACTTACGTATGCGTTCGCGTCTTCGAGCGAGCATGTGGGGGACGGGGGCGCTTACATTTTTTATAGTTAATTTTACTTTTTTTTTTTTTTTTTGATTTCTCTAGTTTGATGCTTTCTTTTTAATGTATTTATTTCTTTTTTTAGCATGTTTATTCCTATTACAAGGAATGTAAACATAAATAGGAAGAGGAGTATGTGACAGGTCCTCTTTACAACGAGATCTGGGGGTCTATAAGTCCCCACATCTCACCCCTAGGCTGGGAAGCCCAAAAATAAATAAAAAAAATAAAAAAACGGCATAATTTTTCTCAAATGCAGAGGCAATGCGTGACATCATAACGTCGCGCCCGGCCTCCGACCGAACGATCATAGAGACTCTGGGGACCATCTGGCCTGCCGGAAGTCTCAACATCCGGTGCCGGTCAGTTCCTTCTCTCGTTCGCCTGGACCCGCAAGCGGGGGGGGGGGGGTACGGGGGGCTTCCAAGCGGCTCAACGGCCGATGTGATTGTTCTTATGGTGAGGGGAATCGCCGGCTCTAACAGAAGATATCTGAATGAAGACTGTAACTGCACTCGCCATTCAGATATCACCGCTCAAGTTTGATGACAGCATATGACGTGGGGGGGGGGGGGGGGGAGCGGTTAAAGTGGTAATAAAATGCCTTGAAAAAGTATTCATACCCCTTGGAATTTTCCACATTTTGTCATGTTAGAACCAAAAACGTAAATGTATTTTATTGGGATTTTATGTGATCGACCAACACAAAGTGGCACAAAATTGTGAAGTGGAAGGAAAATGATAAATATTTTTCAGAATTGTTTACCAATAAATATGTGAAAAGTGTGAGGGAGGGGCATTTGTATGGCGCCCCCCGGAGTCAATTCTTTTGTAGAAAGGAAAAAAAAGGGTTGGGACTTTGTATGAGGCATAGGACAGTTACGTCACAATTGCCTCCATCCCTGTCAAAACGAAGCAAGAGAAGAAGTTGGGACTTTGCATGAAGCATGCGGATTTGGAAGCAAAAAACGAGCTGCATGGGTCTGATAATGTTGAATTTATTAAATATTACACAGTAAAATACATCAAAAGCAGTGGTACATATTGCATCTTCCATCATGATTAATTGATTCATACATTGGCATATTGCACATTGACGATGATATTCAAGTAAATTAGGTAAAACAGTATATACAGAATATGTTACAAAACTGCATGATTATAGAATTTATGGCATCTGAAGCTCGACGCGTTTCGTGGCTAACTTGCCACTCATCAGGAGCGGATGTAAGTTGGATGTCTATAAAACGAAAAAGTATTATATCAGACAATGAGTAAGTCTTGTATATAAAAAGTAAAAATAGAGATACCGTATTTATCGGCGTATAACACGCGCCCCAAGTTTAGGAGGGAAATTTAAGGAAAACAAAAAACAAACTTACATTTAAATGCCCATCAATGCGGCCTTATCAGTGTCCATCTGAAGCCTTGTCAGTGTCATTTGCAGCCTTGTCCATCATTGCAGCCTGTCCATCATTGCAGCCTTGTCCTGCAGCGTGTCCATCATTGCAGCCTTGTCCTGCAGCCTGTCCATCATTGCAGCCTTGTCCTGCAGCCTGTCCATCATTGCAGCCTGTCCATCATTGCAGCCTGTCCATCATTGCAGCCTTGTATATCGTTGTCCCCTTGTGTTAATTGCAGATTATATTTTTAAAAATGGCGCCGAGATGTCCTGTGTATCTCGGCGGCGCCCGGTAGTTCTCGGCCGCCTTCGGTGGCTTTCGGCCGCTCTCGGCCATTCTCGCCGGTTTTCCGAGAAGGGCCGAAGGTGGCCGAAAGCCGCCCAGAAATCGCGGAGGATCGCCGTATAAAACGCACCCGCGATTTCCCCCCGGATTTTAAGGGGAGAAAAGTGCGTGTTATACGCCGATAAATACGGTAGATGGAATTTGCTTGAAACAACCACCCATACTCACAGGTGAGGCAACGGAAAGGGCATGGCAGTGGTTGCGTGGGCAGCCGGGGACACAATCTGGAAGGTGAGCTGAGGCGGCACATGCGGAAAAGCAGGGAAGCAAACCCAGTGCTAGGACAGTGAAAAACGATAATCAGTGAACAATTAGAAAAAATATGAAAAAAATAAAATAAATTAGGAAAAATATGTGATAGGAATCTGTGATAGTGAGACTGTGTTGGAAACAATGAGAATGCTCCAACATGTGATCACTAACATTGAAAGGTGGGAGAAAAAGGGAAGGGAGGGAGAAAGAAGAAAAGAAAAAAAAAAAAAAAAAGAGTGGAAAAAAAAAATTGGAAAAAGAAAAAAGGAAGGAAAGAGAGGAAGAGAAAGATAAAGAAAAGGAAAAGGAAACAGAAAACGTGTGACGGTGAATCCGTGTTGGAAGCAATGGGAATGCTCCAACCTAGTGAACGCTGTCATTTAGAGGTGAGAGGACTCAAATGTGTAATAGCAAAAATTGTGTTGCTAACAATAAGGATGTTCCAACATAGTGAACACACACACACACACACACACACACATACACATATACATATACATATATATAATATTTATTTGCCAGCGTGACGTTGGTGGCCACATGCGCCTGCGGCGAGGCACGCATTTTTTTTGTAGCACGGCTACTAACACACAAACACAGGGGCTGCAGATTGGAAACCTCACGCAATAAGTGCAGTACACTTTCCACGCAACACATTTAGGTAACACACTTAGCACATATTAATTTCCCCTTTTTTTCCCCCCATCTTTCACATCCTTGTGTTTCACAGTTTTCTTACTTTCGACGATGGTGTTCACTATGTTGGAACATCCTTATTGTTAGCAACACAATTTCGCTATTACACATTTGAGTCCTCTCACCTCTAAATAACAGCGTTCACTAGGTTGGAGCATTCCCATTGCTTCCAACACGGATTCACCGTCACACGTTTTCTGTTTCCTTTTCTTTATCTTTCTCTTCCTCTCTTCCCTTCCTTTTTCCATTTTTTTTCCCCCTCTTTTCTTCTTTCTCCCTCCCTTCCCTTTTTCTCCCACCTCTCACATGTTGGAGCATTCTTATTGTTTCCAACACAGTCTCACGATCACAGATTCCTATCACATATTTTTCCTAATTTTTTATTTTATTTTTTTCATATTTTTCTAATTTTTCACTGATTATCGTTTTTCACTGTCCTAGCACGGGGCTTGTTTCCCTGCTTTTCCGCATGTGCCGCCTCAGCTCCCGTGCCAGATCGTGTCCCTGGCTGCAACCACTGCCATGCCCTTTCCATTGCCTCACCTGTGAGTATGGGTGGTTGTTTAAAGCAAATTCCCTCTATCTCTATTTTTACTTTTTATATACAAAAGACTTACTCATTGTCTGATATAATACTTTTGTTTTATAGACATCCAATTTACATCAGCTCCTGATGAGTGGCAAGTCAGCACAACGAAACGCGTCGAGCTTCAGATGCCATAAATTCTATAATCATGCAGTTTTGTAACATATTCTGTATATACTGTTTTACCTAATTTACTTCTACTATCATGGTCAATGTGCAATATGCCAATGTATGAATCAATTAATCATGATGGAAGATGCAATATGTACCACTGCTTTTGATGTATTTTACTGTGTAATATTTCATAAATTCAACATTATCAGACCCATGCAGCTCGTTTTTTGCTTCCAAATCCGCATGCTTCATGCAAAGTCCCAACTTCTTCTCTTGCTATACTTTGTAGAACCACCTTTCTCTGCAATTACAGCTGCAAGTATTTTTGGGGGGTGTCTCTACCAGCTTTGCACATCTAGAGAGGGACATTTCTGCTCATTCTTCTTTGCAGAATATCTCAAGTTCTGTCAGATTGGATGGAGAGCGTCTGTGATCAGCAATTTTCAAGTCTTGCCACAGATTCTCAATGGGATTTAGGTCTGAACTGTGACTGGGCCATTCTAACACATGAATATGCTTTGATCTAAACGATTCCATTGTAGCTCTGGCTGCATGCTCAAACTTTAACTTTTGCTAATAGGTGTCCCTCATTCCCATTTTAAAAAGTTGGGAGATGTGTGCAGATCATGGCTGGTGGGAGGGGCCAGTATCACCCCCCCCCCCGCCTCAGTACTCCTCTCGGGCTCCCTCAGTCCTGATGCAAGCAGCAGTGGGCTGGCTCTTGGGAGGAGTTCTGAAAATATCAAAATGGCCTGATGGGCAGAGGTCAGTCTGGATCAGTGGAGGTTCCTAGGCAGGCTGTATTTGCATGGAGAACCCCCCATATGTGTGATGCCTCCATGGTTGAAAAAAAAAAATCCAATGAATGAGAGGGGCGGAGCCAAGGAGAGACAGGCTAGGGAGGAATGAGCTAGTTGATGCTGGAGGACATCCTCCAACCAGGAAATGAGGTGGGCTCTGTCTTGCTGCAGCTTCTAATGCCCATTGTGAGAAGCCATTTCAGTCCAGGAGAGGAGTCGGTGCAACACTGAAGGGAAGGCCAGAGGTTGGATTTAATTGTCTGTGTCGTCTTAGTGTTGGATCTTAGATAGACCTTTGGTCTCTTATCAGGCAATGTAGCCGAATCACACCTTTTGTTATCTCGTACCTGCAGGAGCAGCGGCTCTGCTTCCAACCAGAGGAAGATCTGGCAGAGAGGTGGCTGCACACAGCTGTCTTGATACTTGCTGGGGCCCCTTGCCAACCTACAGCCTGTACAGTTCAGGGGACCACAGGAGTGATTGTGAAGTGTTACTAAACCCAGGAGCCTGCATTCACTATATCTGGTCTCCCCAGGAGCCTGCGTTCACTATATCTGCTCTCCCCAGGAGCCTGCGTTCACTATATCTGCTCTCCCCAGGAGCCTGCGTTCACTATATCTGCTCTCCCCAGGAGCCTGCGTTCACTATATCTGCTCTCCCCAGGAGCCTGCGTTCACTATATCTGCTCTCCCCAGGAGCCTGCGTTCACTATATCTGCTCTCCCCAGGAGCCTGCGTTCACTATATCTGCTCTCCCCAGGAGCCTGCGTTCACTATATCTGCTCTCCCCAGGAGCCTGCGTTCACTATATCTGCTCTCCCCAGGAGCCCGCGTTCACTATATCTGCTCTCCCCAGGAGCCCGCGTTCACTATATCTGCTCTCCCCAGGAGCCCGCGTTCACTATATCTGCTCTCCCCAGGAGCCCGCGTTCACTATATCTGCTCTCCCCAGGAGCCCGCGTTCACTATATCTGCTCTCCCCAGGAGCCCGCGTTCACTATATCTGATCTCCCCAGGAGCCCGCGTTCACTATATCTGATCTCCCCAGGAGCCCGCGTTCACTATATCTGATCTCCCCAGGAGCCCGCGTTCACTATATCTGATCTCCCCAGGAGCCCGCGTTCACTATATCTGATCTCCCCAGGAGCCCGCGTTCACTATATCTGATCTCCCCAGGAGCCCGCGTTCACTATATCTGATCTCCCCAGGAGCCCGCGTTCACTATATCTGATCTCCCCAGGAGCCCGCGTTCACTATATCTGATCTCCCCAGGAGCCCGCGTTCACTATATCTGATCTCCCCAGGAGCCTGCGTTCACTATATCTGATCTCCCCAGGAGCCTGCGTTCACTATATCTGGTCTCCCCAGGAGCCTGCGTTCACTATATCTGGTCTCCCCAGGAGCCTGCGTTCACTATATCTGGTCTCCCCAGGAGCCTGCGTTCACTATATCTGGTCTCCCCAGGAGCCTGCGTTCACTATATCTGGTCTCCCCAGGAGCCTGCGTTCACTATATCTGATCTCCCCAGGAGCCTGCGTTCACTATATCTGATCTCCCCAGGAGCCTGCGTTCACTATATCTGATCTCCCCAGGAGCCTGCGTTCACTATATCTGATCTCCCCAGGAGCCTGCGTTCACTATATCTGATCTCCCCAGGAGCCTGCGTTCACTATATCTGATCTCCCCAGGAGCCTGCGTTCACTATATCTGATCTCCCCAGGAGCCTGCGTTCACTATATCTGATCTCCCCAGGAGCCTGCGTTCACTATATCTGATCTCCCCAGGAGCCTGCGTTCACTATATCTGTTCTCCCCAGGAGCCTGCGTTCACTATATCTGTTCTCCCCAGGAGCCTGCGTTCACTACATCTGGTCTCCCCAGGGCTCTGCATTCACTACATCTGGTCTCCCCAGGGCTCTGCATTCACTACATCTGGTCTCCCCAGGGCTCTGCATTCACTACATCTGGTCTCCCCAGGGCTCTGCATTCACTACATCTGGTCTCCCCAGGGCTCTGCATTCACTACATCTGGTCTCCCCAGGGCTCTGCATTCACTATATCTGGTCTCCCCAGGAGCCTGCATCCACTATATCTGGTCTCCCCAGGAGCCTGCATTCACAATATCTGCTCTCCCACAGTACACAGAACACGGAAATGCAATTATTTTAGTAAATATAAACTGATAAATACATTTTCTCACCAGCTGTATATAGCAGTCTTGTGACTTCTATCAGTGTCTGATTAAAGCTTGTAGGAGGAGTTTTCAATCTACTCTGACTGTATTATGAGGCTGCAGGACCCCTGACCCCCTGTCTGGACAGTTCTGTTTGGCCCTGTGCACCCTCCCAAGACAAAAAAAAAAAAGTCTCTAGCACTATACACCAAACTGAGCATGTGCAGCCTGACCCCAAAGGCTCTGCCTTATCCAGACTTGTGCAGGGGGACAGTGCAGGGAGGGACAGATCTGTGCATACAAGATCAAGCAGCCTTACACAATGCAGAGAAACAGTGAGCATAACAAGCATGCTTTACTGCATATACAGACTGATTTTACGGTTGTGGGTTTAGTAACACTTTAACACAATGATAAGGCCCTCAATGGTTCCTTCTACCACACGCAATTCATATACCCTACAATGCATATGTATGGATACATTTAGGTAAAATTTTGTTTTTTGATGCACTTCAACCAAGACAGATGAACACTGCAACTGCTACCTCTAGATTCTGTCCTACAGAATATGGAACTGGTACAGTGTAATAATAAAAATCTTGCAGAAGGGTAGGGCGGCATGGAGCTGAAGCATAGGAAGGGAAGACCTGTGGGGTAGGAAGGATAGGGGCTGTAGAGGGGGGGGGGGGGATGGTAGGAAGAGTAGAGGCTATAGGGTAGGGGCTATAGGGTAGGAAGGGTAGGGGGTGTAGAGGAGGGAGGGTAGAGATGTAGGGTAGGGCTGTAGAGGAGGGAGGGTAGAGATGTAGGGTAGGAAGGGTAGAGGCTGTAGAGGAGGAAGGGTAGAGATGTAAGGTAGCAAGGGTAGGGGCTGTAGAGGAGGGAGGGTAGAGATGTAGGGTAGAGGCTGTAGAGGAGGGAGGGTAGAGATGTAGGGTAGGAAGGGTAGAGGCTGTAGAGGAGGAAGAGTAAAGGCTGTAGAGGAGGGAGGGTAGAGATGTAAGGTAGCAAGGGTAGAGGCTGTAGAGGAGGGAGGGTAGAGATATAAGGTAGCAAGGGTAGGGGCTGTAGAGGAGGGAGGGTAGAGATGTAAGGTAGCAAGGGTAGGGGCTGTAGAGGAGGGAGGGTAGAGATGTAGGGTAGAGGCTGTAGAGGAGGGAGGGTAGAGATGTAGGGTAGGAAGGGTAGAGGCTGTAGAGGAGGAAGAGTAAAGGCTGTAGAGGAGGGAGGGTAGAGATGTAAGGTAGCAAGGGTAGAGGCTGTAGAGGAGGGAGGGTAGAGATGTAAGGTAGCAAGGGTAGGGGCTGTAGGGGAGGAAGGGTAGAGGCTGTAGAGGAGGGAGGGTAGAGGCTGTAGAGGAGGGAGGGTAGAGGCTGTAGAGGAGGGAGGGTAGAGATGTAAGGTAGCAAGGGTAGGGGCTGTAGGGGAGGAAGGGTAGGGGCTGTAGGGGAGGAAGGGTAGGGGCTGTAGGGGAGGAAGGGTAGGGGCTGTAGGGGAGGAAGGGTAGGGGCTGTAGGGGAGGAAGGGTAGGGGCTGTAGGGGAGGAAGGGTAGGGGCTGTAGGGGAGGAAGGGTAGGGGCTGTAGGGGAGAAAGGGTAGGGGCTGTAGGGGAGAAAGGGTAGGGGCTGTAGGGGAGAAAGGGTAGGGGCTGTAGGGGAGAAAGGGTAGGGGCTGTAGGGGAGAAAGGGTAGGGGCTGTAGGGGAGAAAGGGTAGGGGCTGTAGGGGGGTAGGGGCTGTTGGGGAGGAAGGGTAGGGGCTGTAGGGGGGTAGGGGCTATAGGGGAGGGAGGGTAGAGATGTAAGGTAGCAAGGGTTGGGGCTGTAGGGGAGGAAGGGTTGGGGCTGTAGGGGAAGAAGGGTAAGGGCTGTAGGGGAGGAAGGGTAGGGGCTGTAGGGGAGGAAGGGTAGGGGCTGTAGGGGAGGAAGGGTAGGGGCTGTAGGGGAGGAAGGGTAGGGGCTGTAGGGGAGGAAGTGTAGGGGCTGTAGGGGAGGGGAAGGGTAGGGGCTGTGGGGGGGGGGGGGGGGGGGGAAGGGTAGGGGCTGTAGGGGGGGGGTAGGGGCTGTAGGGCAGGAAATGTAGGAGGGTGGGGTTGTAGAAAAATGCCATACCACCAAGCATTCTGTCCAGCTTTGGGTGGCCCCTTTGGCCACGAGGAGCCCTTTCCCCTCCCCCTCTATGGGAAGTGTTCTGCATCGATACATTGTGTGTAACACAGTTTCAAACACTCACACGTATCGTTTAACATCGCCGGGGGGCGCCGCTCTCCACTCACCTCTCCAGATTTGGCTTTCGTGGTCCCCAGACAGCAGAACCCCACATCATGTCCCTGGAAGGCTGCAGCGTAATCATCCAACTTCTCAAAATCCACCACCTCCTGGACCTGGGAAACGAAAACGGCATGAATGAATACACAGCACACAATGGTGACAAAATTAGACAGGATAGACTGGGGGGGGGGGGGGGACGGACTTTGTTTATTGCGGTCTTTGTAACCAGTGGGAAGATTCATTAGTGGGGGAAGGAAATCCAAAATCTTACAGTTGTCACCAAAACAGGAATAGAGGAAAAATCTTCTACAGGAGACACCCATCAATCATGAGAAATTCCCTTCACTTTGGGGAGATTTCTTCCCACTTCCTGTTGTGTTTCTGGACAGGCAGTAAAAGGAAATCTCTCCAAGCACAGAAAAACACCGGCAGGGATTTAACCATTTTGTTGCTGCAATATAGCAGCCAGGAGTTTGTTGCATTTCCCCCCCCAGGTGCCAAGTTCTGATTTGGGTGGCTGTATTGTGCCACCCCCACTGCCCTGACCCCCACCCCTGCCCTGTGTCCCGGGCTTACCCGTCTCTCCTGAGTGCCAGTGCGGGTGTCAAGATATAAAGCAGCGTGGAATCACACATCTATCTGTTTGCTCGTCCCTCTTGGTAGTATGAACCGGGAAGTGCTCAGCTCTAAGCACTTCCAGGTTTCAAAACTGTAAAATCCTGGCTGCTCTTTCCATGGAAATACCAATCAGATACAACCTGCACTCATCAGCTTCAACAGGGTAGCAAACGTATGGCTGTAGATTCGGAGGGGATGGGGCTATAGGGTAGAGCTGTAGGGTAACAAGGGTGGGGTTGTAGACGAGGAACAGTGGGGCAAGAAGCGTGGGGCTGTAGGGGAGAAAAGGGTAGGGCTGTAGGAGGAGAAAAGGGTAGGGGAGAAAGGGTAGGGCTGTAGGAGGAGAAAAGGGTAGGGGAGAAAGGGTAGGGCTGTAGGAGGAGAAAAGGGTAGGGGAGAAAGGGTAGGGCTGTAGGAGGAGAAAAGGGTAGGGGAGAAAGGGTAGGGCTGTAGGAGGAGAAAAGGGTAGGGGAGAAAGGGTAGAGCTGTAGGAGGAGAAAAGGGTAGGGGAGAAAGGGTAGGGCTGTAGGAGGAGAAAAGGGTAGGGCTGTAGGAGGAGAAAAGGGTAGGGCCGTAGGAGGAGAAAAGGGTAGGGCCGTAGGAGGAGAAAAGGGTAGGGCCGTAGGAGGAGAAAAGGGTAGGGCCGTAGGAGGAGAAAAGGGTAGGGCCGTAGGAGGAGAAAAGGGTAGGGCCGTAGGAGGAGAAAAGGGTAGGGCCGTAGGAGGAGAAAAGGGTAGGGCCGTAGGAGGAGAAAAGGGTAGGGCCGTAGGAGGAGAAAAGGGTAGGGCCGTAGGAGGAGAAAAGGGTAGGGCCGTAGGAGGAGAAAAGGGTAGGGCCGTAGGAGGAGAAAAGGGTAGGGCCGTAGGAGGAGAAAAGGGTAGGGCCGTAGGAGGAGAAAAGGGTAGGGCCGTAGGAGGAGAAAAGGGTAGGGCCGTAGGAGGATAAAGGGTAGGGCCATAGGAGGATAAAGGGTAGGGCCGTAGGAGGATAAAGGGTAGGGCCGTAGGAGGATAAAGGGTAGGGCCGTAGGGGAGAAAGGGTAGGGCCGTAGGGGAGAAAGGGTAGGGCCGTAGGGGAGAAAGGGTAGGGCCGTAGGGGAGAAAAGGTAGGGCCGTGGGGCGAGGAAGGGTAGGGCCGTAGGGCGAGGAAGGGTAGGGCCGTAGGGCGAGGAAGGGTAGGGCCGTAGGGCGAGGAAGGGTAGGGCCGTAGGGCGAGGAAGGGTAGGGCCGTAGGGCGAGGAAGGGTAGGGCCGTAGGGCGAGGAAGGGTAGGGCCAGTGGGCGAGGAAGGGTAGGGCCAGTGGGCGAGGAAGGGTAGGGCCGAAGGGCGAGGAAGGGTAGGGCCGAAGGGCGAGGAAGGGTAGGGCCGAAGGGCGAGGAAGGGTAGGGCCGAAGGGCGAGGAAGGGTAGGGCCGAAGGGCGAGGAAGGGTAGGGCCGAAGGGCGAGGAAGGGTAGGGCCGAAGGGTGAGGAAGGGTAGGGATGTGGGCTAGGAAGGTTGGGGCTGTAGAACACTTCCAGGCTGCTCTATCCAAGGGAAATGCAAGGGAAATGCCGATTGGACACAACCTGCTCTCAGCACCTTCAGCAGGGGGCAGAGGAGACATTAGGGGGTCTAGTAGCCCCCGATGCCGGTCACCTGCCCAGGCTATCACATTGTGGGTTGGTCAGTCCCCTATGATTTGGTAAACAATATATGAAAATATCACGTGACATAAACTTATTTATTCTACAGGGTCTCTGACTTCAGAACATATACGGTATTTGGGGATTCAAGTAACAAAATGTGTATTTCGGCAATAAATGTCAGACAGTTGTGGCAGCAAAAGGGTTAAAATGAATCAGTTCTAATCAAAAACCTAAAATAAAACCCCCTCAGTGTGGATATAGGAGGTAAGTGACCCCCGGCGGGCGCTCACCAGATCCTTATACGCCTCGTCCTCGTAGTTCAGCTTGCGGCGTCCAATCAGCGTGATTTTGCTGAACAGGCGACTCTGCGCGATCTCTTTCAGCAGCTCCTTCCCCGTCTCCCCGGACGCACCCAGGATGAAGCAGGATCGGTTCAGCTGTTTGTATTCCTCTCTCAGGGTCTTGAGGTCGGTGGCCATCCTGTAAAAATCGCAAAATTTAAAATGACAAACTGTGAGCTGCTTTGTTCTATAAAACGGCGAGGGCTGGGATCGCTCTGACCTCGCCCCCCCCCCCCCCCGGCCGCCTGGCGGCACACCGCGTGCCGACTGATGTTTGTTTGGATGAAAAGGATACAAAATGTTTCCAGCAGATCCCAAAACCACAAGATGCACAATTACCGGAATAAACACAAATCACAGCGACACTTCCCCACAGAAGAAATGCTGAGTGCAGATTTAAAGGGATACTCCGCTGAAAACCTCAATTTAGTCTCTGAACAAGACCCTCAGCTTAGATGTAACCCAATCAGTAAAATCTCATAGAAGCTTCAATATCTTCCTCATTCCATTTTTTTTTTTTTAAGTTGAATCCACTATATGAACACTGGTGGAAAAAAATTGGCACAACCATCACGAATAACTCCTGTAATGTATCCAATAGGATTCTTTTCTGTGATCAGCAGCTCCACCTAGTGGCCACTATGCGGTATTTTCCTGATTGGGGTGTTTTAGGAAAATACTACACTGTGGGAGGGATCACAGGAAACAAACATATTAGACACAATATGGGGATTATTTGTGACAGGAGTGCAAATCGTTTAGACCAGTAAGGGGTCAAGTTTCTTGAAATGAGTGGCCCCAAGTGTGACCCCCCCTCCCCCCCCAACATCACCACAGGGTCACATATAATGTCCAGTGAATATATTTACTGTCAGGACTGCAGGTGCAGATATAGTAAAAGGCTTTGGACACAATACAGGAGACGGTCAGAGACTGCAGACATGATACAAGAGACGGTCAGAGACTGCAGACATGATACAGGAGACGGTCAGAGACTGCAGACATGATACAGGAGACGGTCAGAGACTGCAGACATGATACAGGAGACGGTCAGAGACTGCAGACATGATACAGGAGACGGTCAGAGACTGCAGACATGATACAGGAGACGGTCAGAGACTGCAGACATGATACAGGAGACGGTCAGAGACTGCAGACATGATACAGGAGACGGTCAGAGACTGCAGACATGATACAGGAGACGGTCAGAGACTGCAGACATGATACAAGAGACGGTCAGAGACTGCAGACATGATACAAGAGACGGTCAGAGACTGCAGACATGATACAAGAGACGGTCAGAGACTGCAGACATGATACAGGAGACGGTCAGAGACTGCAGACATGATACAGGAGACGGTCAGAGACTGCAGACATGATACAGGAGACGATCAGAGACTGCAGACATGATACAGGAGACGGTCAGAGACTGCAGACATGATACAGGAGACGATCAGAGACTGCAGACATGATACAGGAGACGGTCAGAGACTGCAGACATGATACAGGAGACGGTCAGAGACTGCAGACATGATACAGGAGACGGTCAGAGACTGCAGACATGATACAGGAGACGGTCAGAGACTGCAGACATGATACAAGAGACGGTCAGAGACTGCAGACATGATACAGGAGACGGTCAGAGACTGCAGACATGATACAAGAGACGGTCAGAGACTGCAGACATGATACAAGAGACGGTCAGAGACTGCAGACATGACACAAGAGACAGTCAGAGACTGCAGACATGATACAAGAGACGGTCAGAGACTGCAGACATGATACAAGAGACGGTCAGAGACTGCAGACATGATACAAGAGACGGTCAGAGACTGCAGACATGATACAAGAGACGGTCAGAGACTGCAGACATGATACAAGAGACGGTCAAAGATTGCAGACATGATACAGGAGACGGTCAGAGACTGCAGACATGATACAGGAGATGGTCAGAGACTGCAGACATGATACAGGAGACGGTCAGAGACTGCAGACATGATACAAGAGACGGTCAGAGACTGCAGACATGATACAGGAGACGGTCAGAGACTGCAGACATGATACAGGAGACGGTCAGAGACTGCAGACATGATACAAGAGACGGTCAGAGACTGCAGACATGATACAGGAGACGGTCAGAGACTGCAGACATGATACAGGAGACGGTCAGAGACTGCAGACATGATACAAGAGAAGGTCAGAGACTGCAGACATGATACAGGAGACGGTCAGAGACTGCAGACATGATACAGGAGACGGTCAGAGACTGCAGACATGATACAAGGGATGGAGTTTAAGCTGACAGGAGGCGGTGAGATGGACTCTGTATTATGATCATTGCTGGAAGGAGAACTGATTGGCCCCAGTGTGCCTCCACCTATAGAAAGAGAGAGAATTCCCACCTGTGGATTGCTGTTGCTCGGGAGCTCAGGTGCTTCACCTGTATGAGCATTGGGGAGCAATTAATAATAAATGACGACACCTATGCAGAGCATTGCTGTGGTAACCAACGCAGGTTTCAGAACGCTACTGTGCGCGCCATAGTGCGAGTCTAACAAAGCTGAAACGTGAAAATAATATACATATCACTGTACACTGCCGTATATACTGGACTATAGGAGCACTCCCACCGCTGTACTGTACACTGCCGTATATACTGGACTATAGGAGCACTCCATCACTGTACTGTACACTGCCGTATATACTGGACTATAGGAGCACTCCCACCACTGTACTGTACACTGCCGTATATACTGGACTATAGGAGTACTCCATCACTGTACTGTACACTGCTGTATATACTGGACTATAGGAGCACTCCATCACTGTACTGTACACTGCCGTATATACTGGACTATAGGAGCACTCCATCACTGTACTGTACACTGCCGTATATACTGTACTTCTGTATAGCAGCACACCCATCACTGTACTGTGCACTGCCGTATATACTGTACTTCTGTATAGCAGCACACCCATCACTGTACTGTGCACTGCCGTATATACTGTACTTCTGTATAGCAGCACACCCATCACTGTACTGTACACCACCATATATACTGTACTTCTGTATAGCAGCACACCCATCACTGTACTGTGCACTGCCGTATATACTGTACTTCTGTATAGCAGCACACCCATCACTGTACTGTACACCACCATATATACTGTACTTCTGTATAGCAGCACACCCAACACTGTACTGTGCACTGCCGTATATCCTGGTGTATAGGAGCACTTTTTGTGGTAACCCATGTTAAAAAAAACGCATGTTTTAGCGCACGGTTTGGCATATCGCATGCTGTGAATGAGACAGATAGCTGGAATTGTGCAGAGTAGAACACAAGCCTGGCACACATGCACTGCCCAAAGCAGGGTGGTGCATCATCCTATAAAAACAAAAGCGTGGCACTGGATACGCCCGGATTACTAATGTTTACGTGCCGACGCCTGTAGAGGAGGACGGACATGGCACAATATCAATGGGATACAAAACCCAACCCAACCAGAAGCTCCAGTCCCCGCCGCGGATCGGGCTGTCGGGCGCAATGTCACCCGGCTGGCCTGAAATCCTGTCCTGTTAGAGCCGCAATCCATCGTATTCTGTGATTGGGGGAAGCCCCCGGAGGTCTGCAGATCATGGACTGCTCCCTCAGGACTGGCTCTAGAGGTTGCTGGACTGAAAATGCCACTTGCCCGGCTGTCATGCTCCAGGGCTCTGACGGTTTGTCAGGAGAGATGACATCACTGGCTGCAATGTCCCAGAGAAGACAGCCAGGCAACCTGCATTTTCAGTAGCAGTCTCTGTATCTCCCTCAGTACAGGAGTGCTGAACCAATACCTGACCAGTGGGAGGAGTCTACAGGGCCAGGGGGAGGAGTCTACAGGGCCAGAAGGTTATAGGAAAGAGGAAGGTGTTCTGGCACTGCGGGGGTTAATCCCGGTGACACAATCGACCTCAGAGAGCGATGGAGAAATGTCAGCATGACTGAGCAGACCGAGCCCGAGTTACATCACCCCCCCCCCCACATATGTGTATACATCACCCCCCCCCCACATATGTGTGTACATCACCCCCCCCCCACATATGTGTGTACATCACCCCCCCCCCACATATGTGTATACAGTGCCCCCCCATCTGTCTGTGTATACATCACCACCCCCCCACATATGTGTGTACATCACCCCCCCCCCCACATATGTGTGTACATCACCCCCCCCCCACATATGTGTATACAGTGCCCCCCATCTGTCTGTGTATACATCACCACCCCCCCACATATGTGTATACAGTGCCCCCCCATCTGTCTGTGTATACATCACCCCACCCCCCAGATGTGTATAATATGCCCCCCCCCCCAATAGAGACTGACCTCCCACTGCTGACCCAGAGGGGGTTAACCCTTCATTATCTCCCCCGGGTAGTGCCGGGTGTAATACCTGAGCAGTGGGATGCCAGGAAAGAATTAATACCTGGGGGGGTGTCAGGGGAGGATAAATACCTGGGGGAGGGGGTCATTGCATTGAAGTATTAAAACCTGGAGGAGGGTTTGTACCTGGAGGTAATAGAAGTATTTTTACCTGAAGAGGGGGAGGGGTGTATCAGGGAAGGGTTAAATTATAAGTGTTTTTATCTGGGGGGGGGGGGTTGTCATGGGAGTGATATCACCAGAGAAAGTAATTGAAGGGTTAACACCTGGGTGGGGTGTGTTATGGGGGAGGGGGGCATTGAAAGGTTAATACCTGGTTAGTAATATAAAAGTGTTTTTACCTGGGGGGGGTGAAATGGTTAATATCTGGGAGGGGTGTGGGGGGTCAGGGTGGAAGTATTCCCCGGTGGGGGAGGGGTAATAGAAGGCTGGTTACCTGGGGGTGTCCCCGGGGTGGGAGTGCTCCTGGTGGAAGGTGATCGCAGCGATGAGAACCAATACACACAGAACGATCCACACACCTCCCCCCAACATTGATACACCCGGCCGGCCACTGCGCATGTGCGGCTCCCGCCACTCTCTACACTACCATAAACTACCTTATATGTTGGAGTATAAGAGCATGGCTACCATTGTAATATATACTGCCGTATATATTAGAGTATAGGAGCACTCCCACCGCTGCTCTACACACTGCCACAATTACCGGTGTATAAGAGCACACCCGCCACTGATCTGTACACTGCCATAATTACCGGTGTATAAGAGCTTTCCTACCGCTTAGCTGTACACTGCCATAATTACAGGTGTATAAGAGCATTCCCACCACTGCTCTATACACTGCCACAATTACCGGTGTATAAGAGCACACCCGCCACTGATCTGTACACTGCCATAATTACCGGTGTATAAGAGCTTTCCTACCGCTTAGCTGTACACTGCCATAATTACAGGTGTATAAGAGCATTCCCACCACTGCTCTATACACTGCCACAATTACCGGTGTATAAGAGCACACCCGCCACTGATCTGTACACTGCCATAATTACCGGTGTATAAGAGCTCTCCCACCGCTGATCTGTACACTGCCATAATTACCGGTGTATAAGAGCTCTCCTACCGCTGAGCTGTACACTGCCATAATTACCGGTGTATAAGAGCTTTCCTACCGCTTAGCTGTACACTGCCATAATTACCAGTGTATAAGAGCTCTCCTACCGCTGAGCTGTACACTGCCATAATTACCGGTGTATAAGAGCACACCCGCCACTGATCTGTACACTGCCACAATTACCGGTGTATAAGAGCACACCCGCCACTGATCTGTACACTGCCATAATTACCGGTGTATAAGAGCACTCCCACCGCTGATCTGTACACTGCCATAATTACCGGTGTATAAGAGCTCTCCTACCGCTGAGCTGTACACTGCCATAATTACAGGTGTATAAGAGCATTCCCACCACTGCTCTATACACTGCCACAATTACCGATGTATAAGAGCACACCCGCCACTGATCTGTACACTGCCATAATTACCGGTATATAAGCGCTCTCCCACCGCTGATCTGTACACTGCCATAATTACCGGTGTATAAGAGCACACCCGCCACTGATCTGTACACTGCCATAATTACCGGTGTATAAGAGCTCTCCTACCGCTGAGCTGTACACTGCCATAATTACCGGTGTATAAGAGCACTCCTACCGCTGAGCTGTACACTGCCATAATTACAGGTGTATAAGAGCATTCCCACCACTGCTCTATACACTGGCATAATTACCGGTGTATAAGAGCTCTCCCACCGCTGATCTGTACACTGCCATAATTACCGGTGTATAAGAGCACTCCTACCGCTGAGCTGTACACTGCCATAATTACAGGTGTATAAGAGCATTCCCACCACTGCTCTATACACTGCCATAATTACCGGTGTATAAGAGCTCTCCCACCGCTGATCTGTACACTGCCATAATTACCAGTGTATAAGAGCTCTCCCACCGCTGATCTGTACACTGCCATAATTACCGGTGTATAAGAGCTCTCCTACCGCTGAGCTGTACACTGCCAT
The DNA here is from genome assembly GCF_037356315.1 of Lithobates pipiens. Taxonomy (NCBI): domain Eukaryota; kingdom Metazoa; phylum Chordata; class Amphibia; order Anura; family Ranidae; genus Lithobates; species Lithobates pipiens. The sequence goes on from NW_027507786.1 coordinate 11,750,808, forward strand.
AATTACCGGTGTATAAGAGCTTTCCTAGGCTTAGCTGTACACTGCCATAATTACCAGTGTATAAGAGCTCTCCTACCGCTGAGCTGTACACTGCCATAATTACCGGTGTATAAGAGCACTCCCACCGCTGATCTGTACACTGCCATAATTACCGGTGTATAAGAGCTCTCCTACCGCTGAGCTGTACACTGCCATAATTACCGGTGTATAAGAGCTTTCCTACCGCTTAGCTGTACACTGCCATAATTACAGGTGTATAAGAGCATTCCCACCACTGCTCTATACACTGCCACAATTACCGGTGTATAAGAGCACACCCGCCACTGATCTGTACACTGCCATAATTACCGGTGTATAAGAGCTCTCCCACCGCTGATCTGTACACTGCCATAATTACCGGTGTATAAGAGCTCTCCTACCGCTGAGCTGTACACTGCCATAATTACCGGTGTATAAGAGCTTTCCTACCACTTAGCTGTACACTGCCATAATTACCAGTGTATAAGAGCTCTCCTACCGCTGAGCTGTACACTGCCATAATTACCGGTGTATAAGAGCACACCCGCCACTGATCTGTACACTGCCACAATTACCGGTGTATAAGAGCACACCCGCCACTGATCTGTACACTGCCATAATTACCGGTGTATAAGAGCTCTCCCACCGCTGATCTGTACACTGCCATAATTACCGGTGTATAAGAGCTTTCCTACCGCTTAGCTGTACACTGCCATAATTACAGGTGTATAAGAGCATTCCCACCACTGCTCTATACACTGCCACAATTACTGGTATATAAGAGCACACCTGCCACTGATCTGTACACTGCCATAATTACTGGTGTATAAGAGCTCTCCTACCGCTGAGCTGTACACTGCCATAATTACCGGTGTATAAGAGCACTCCCACCGCTGATCTGTACACTGCCATAATTACCGGTGTATAAGAGCTCTCCTACCGCTGAGCTGTACACTGCCATAATTACAGGTGTATAAGAGCATTCCCACCACTGCTCTATACACTGCCACAATTACCGGTGTATAAGAGCACACCCGCCACTGATCTGTACACTGCCATAATTACCGGTGTATAAGCGCTCTCCCACCGCTGATCTGTACACTGCCATAATTACCAGTGTATAAGGGCTCTCCTACCGCTGAGCTGTACACTGCCATAATTACCGGTGTATAAGAGCACACCCGCCACTGATCTGTACACTGCCATAATTACCGGTGTATAAGAGCTCTCCTACCGCTGAGCTGTACACTGCCATAATTACAGGTGTATAAGAGCATTCCCACCACTGCTCTACACACTGCCATAATTACCGGTGTATAAGAGCTCTCCCACCGCTGATCTGTACACTGCCATAATTACCGGTGTATAAGAGCTCTCCTACCGCTGAGCTGTACACTGCCATAATTACAGGTGTATAAGAGCATTCCCACCACTGCTCTATACACTGCCACAATTACTGGTGTATAAGAGCACACCTGCCACTGATCTGTACACTGCCATAATTACCGGTGTATAAGAGCTCTCCTACCGCTGAGCTGTACACTGCCATAATTACCGGTGTATAAGAGAACACCCGCCACTTATCTGTACACTGCCACAATTACCGGTGTATAAGAGCTCTCCCACCGCTGAGCTGTACACTGCCATAATTACCGGTGTATAAGAGCTCTCCCACCGCTGAGCTGTACACTGTCATAATTACCGGTGTATAAGAGCACTCCCACCGCTGATCTGTACACTGCCATAATTACCGGTGTATAAGAGCTCTCCCACCGCTGAGCTGTACACTGCCATAATTACCGGTGTATAAGAGCTCAGCCACCGCTGATCTGTACACTGCCATAATTACCGGTGTATAAGAGCTCTCCCACCGCTGACCTGTACACTGCCATAATTACCGGTGTATAAGAGCTCAGCCACCGCTGATCTGTACACTGCCACAATTACCGGCGTATAAGAGCATTCCCACCACTGCTCTATACACTGCCATAATTACCGGTGTATAAGAGCACACCCGCCACTGATCTGTACACTGCCATAATTACCGGTGTATAAGAGCTCTCCCACCGCTGATCTGTACACTGCCATAATTACCGGTGTATAAGAGCTCTCCTACCGCTGAGCTGTACACTGCCATAATTACCGGTGTATAAGAGCTTTCCTACCGCTTAGCTGTACACTGCCATAATTACCAGTGTATAAGAGCTCTCCTACCGCTGAGCTGTACACTGCCATAATTACCGGTGTATAAGAGCACACCCGCCACTGATCTGTACACTGCCACAATTACCGGTGTATAAGAGCACACCCGCCACTGATCTGTACACTGCCATAATTACCGGTGTATAAGAGCTCTCCTACCGCTGAGCTGTACACTGCCATAATTACCAGTGTATAAGAGCACTCCCACCGCTGATCTGTACACTGCCATAATTACCGGTGTATAAGAGCTCTCCTACCGCTGAGCTGTACACTGCCATAATTACAGGTGTATAAGAGCATTCCCACCACTGCTCTATACACTGCCACAATTACCGATGTATAAGAGCACCCCCGCCACTGATCTGTACACTGCCATAATTACCGGTATATAAGCGCTCTCCCACCGCTGATCTGTACACTGCCATAATTACCGGTGTATAAGAGCATTCCCACCACTGCTCTATACACTGCCATAATTACCGGTGTATAAGAGCTCTCCCACCGCTGATCTGTACACTGCCATAATTACCGGTGTATAAGAGCACTCCTACCGCTGAGCTGTACACTGCCATAATTACAGGTGTATAAGAGCATTCCCACCACTGCTCTATACACTGCCATAATTACCGGTGTATAAGAGCTCTCCCACCGCTGATCTGTACACTGCCATAATTACCAGTGTATAAGAGCTCTCCCACCGCTGATCTGTACACTGCCATAATTACCGGTGTATAAGAGCTCTCCTACCACTGAGCTGTACACTGCCATAATTACCGGTGTATAAGAGCTTTCCTAGGCTTAGCTGTACACTGCCATAATTACCAGTGTATAAGAGCTCTCCTACCGCTGAGCTGTACACTGCCATAATTACCGGTGTATAAGAGCACTCCCACCGCTGATCTGTACACTGCCATAATTACCGGTGTATAAGAGCTCTCCTACCGCTGAGCTGTACACTGCCATAATTACCGGTGTATAAGAGCTTTCCTACCGCTTAGCTGTACACTGCCATAATTACAGGTGTATAAGAGCATTCCCACCACTGCTCTATACACTGCCACAATTACCGGTGTATAAGAGCACACCCGCCACTGATCTGTACACTGCCATAATTACCGGTGTATAAGAGCTCTCCCACCGCTGATCTGTACACTGCCATAATTACCGGTGTATAAGAGCTCTCCTACCGCTGAGCTGTACACTGCCATAATTACCGGTGTATAAGAGCTTTCCTACCGCTTAGCTGTACACTGCCATAATTACCAGTGTATAAGAGCTCTCCTACCGCTGAGCTGTACACTGCCATAATTACCGGTGTATAAGAGCACACCCGCCACTGATCTGTACACTGCCACAATTACCGGTGTATAAGAGCACACCCGCCACTGATCTGTACACCTCCATAATTACCGGTGTATAAGAGCTCTCCCACCGCTGATCTGTACACTGCCATAATTACCGGTGTATAAGAGCTTTCCTACCGCTTAGCAGTACACTGCCATAATTACAGGTGTATAAGAGCATTCCCACCACTGCTCTATACACTGCCACAATTACTGGTGTATAAGAGCACACCTGCCACTGATCTGTACACTGCCATAATTACCGGTGTATAAGAGCTCTCCTACCGCTGAGCTGTACACTGCCATAATTACCGGTGTATAAGAGCACTCCCACCGCTGATCTGTACACTGCCATAATTACCGGTGTATAAGAGCTCTCCTACCGCTGAGCTGTACACTGCCATAATTACAGGTGTATAAGAGCATTCCCACCACTGCTCTATACACTGCCACAATTACCGGTGTATAAGAGCACACCCGCCACTGATCTGTACACTGCCATAATTACCGGTGTATAAGCGCTCTCCCACCGCTGATCTGTACACTGCCATAATTACCAGTGTATAAGGGCTCTCCTACCGCTGAGCTGTACACTGCCATAATTACCGGTGTATAAGAGCACACCCGCCACTGATCTGTACACTGCCATAATTACCGGTGTATAAGAGCTCTCCTACCGCTGAGCTGTACACTGCCATAATTACAGGTGTATAAGAGCATTCCCACCACTGCTCTATACACTGCCATAATTACCGGTGTATAAGAGCTCTCCCACCGCTGATCTGTACACTGCCATAATTACCGGTGTATAAGAGCTCTCCTACCGCTGAGCTGTACACTGCCATAATTACAGGTGTATAAGAGCATTCCCACCACTGCTCTATACACTGCCACAATTACTGGTGTATAAGAGCACACCCGCCACTGATCTGTACACTGCCATAATTACCGGTGTATAAGAGCTCTCCTACCGCTGAGCTGTACACTGCCATAATTACCGGTGTATAAGAGCACACCCGCCACTTATCTGTACACTGCCACAATTACCGGTGTATAAGAGCTCTCCCACCGCTGAGCTGTACACTGCCATAATTACCGGTGTATAAGAGCTCTCCCACCGCTGAGCTGTACACTGTCATAATTACCGGTGTATAAGAGCACTCCCACCGCTGATCTGTACACTGCCATAATTACCGGTGTATAAGAGCTCTCCCACCGCTGAGCTGTACACTGCCATAATTACCGGTGTATAAGAGCTCAGCCACCGCTGATCTGTACACTGCCATAATTACCGGTGTATAAGAGCTCTCCCACCGCTGACCTGTACACTGCCATAATTACCGGTGTATAAGAGCTCAGCCACCGCTGATCTGTACACTGCCACAATTACCGGCGTATAAGAGCTCAGCCACCACTGCTCTATACACTGCCATAATTACCGGTGTATAAGAGCACTCCCACCACTGATCTGTACACTGCCATATACAGGTGCCTCTCATAAAATTCAAAAAGTGAAACTCCTATATTTTATATTGATGCATTACACAAAGGGTGATATATTTCAAGCATTTCTTCCTTTTCATGTTGATGATTACGGCTTCCAGCGAGTGACACCCCAAAATTCAGTATCTCAGAAAATCTGAATTTTACATAGGATCAATAAAAAAAAAAAGGATTTTAATCCAGAAATGTTGTGTTAGTGAGAAGTCTGTCCATGTAGAGTATAGAATGCACTCAGTACTTGGTCGGGGCTCCTTTTGCATGAATTACGGCATCAATGCGGCGTGGCGTGGGAGGAGATCAGCCGGTGGCACTGCTGAGGTGTTATGGAAGGTCAGGTTGCTTTGATAGCGACCTTCAGATCATCTCCATTGTTGGGTCTGGTGCCTCTCATCTTACTCTTGTCAATACCCCACAGATCCTCAATGGGGTTTAGGTCAGGTGAGTCTGCCAGCCAATCAAGCACAGGGATCCCATGATCATGTGACCAGGTATTGGTGCTTTTGGCAGTGTGGGAGGTGCCAAGACTCAGATTCATTCCACAGTGACTGCTATTGTATGCAGTACCACATGTGGCCAGAGATGAAGGGGGCGCCAGAGACACTCGGAAACACTCGGAGACTGCTCGGATGCACTCAGAGACACTCGTAGAGGCTCGGAGACACTCAGGAACAGAATGTTTCCGAGTGTTTCTGAGTTGAGTGTCTCCGAGCGTCTCCAAGTGCATCAGAGCGGCTCTGAATGTCACCAGCGCCCCCCCCACCCCCCGCACACTCGCAAACCGACTCAGGATTTAAAAATTAATAATAGCTGGTATTGCGAAACGCTCGTAAACCGATTTACTCGCAATTCGAGGTATTACTGTACTTGTATGAGAAAGCTCTCTTCATATTGCTTCCATTGTGTGAAATGCCCGGTGTTCCTGCCAGCCCCTCTGCTTTCCTATTGCAAACTGACCATGCTAGGCCTGAAAACACAAACACATCCATCCCAGCGTGGTCAGTTTTCAGGCTGTGCTGCCTGTCCTCTAATGATTAGACTTGTGCTAACATGCCCCCCCCCCCAGCCCCTTGCCTTGCCATTCACTGGGAAGACCAGTGTGCTGCTGCTTTTCCTCCCCCAGCTCTCTGAGCTCCTAATGCAGGTGAGAACAGAGGGAATGTGATCACTTATAAAAAATAAAAAAAAGGATTAAAGTTTTTTTTTATTTTATTTATTTATTTATTTACACATGTTTTGTCTTTCATTCCTATGTTAAAGTGAGTGGCTTGTTTTACAAGATGAGTGTTCACATTTTATGTAGCTGCCATTGGCGTGTGCAGGGGGTGTGCCAGGTGGGCACACCCTAATCACTCTGTGCAGTGACGATTCCCCCCCCCCCCCCCCTTGGGCCCAGTTAGCCATTTTCCCTTCCCAGAGTCATGTGACTCGTTAGTGTTACAAAGTCTCAGGTGTGAATGGGGAGCAGGTGTGTTCAATTTGGTGTTTTCGCTCTCACTCTCTCATACTGGTCACTGGAAGTTCAACATGGCACCTCATGGCAAAGAACTCTCTGAGGATCTGAAAAAAAGAATTGCTGCTCTACATAAAGATGGCCTAGGCTATAAGAAGATTGCCAAGACCCTGAAACTGAGCTGCAGCACGGTGGCCAAGACCATACAGCGGTATAACAGGACAGGTTCCACTCAGAACAGGCCTCGCCATGGTGGACCAAAGAAGTTGTGGTCACATGCTCAGCGTCATATCCAGAGGTTGTCTTTTGGGAAAATAGATGTATGAGTGCTGCCAGCATTGCTGCAGAGGTTGAAGGGGTGGGGGGGTCAGCCTGTCAGTGCTCAGACCATACGCCGCACACTGCATCAAATTGGTCTGCATGACTGTCATCCCAGAAGGAAGCCTCTTCTAAAGATGATGCACAAGAAAGCCCGCAAACAGTTTGACTAAGGAGATGGATTGCTGGAACATGTCCTGTGGTCTGATGAGACCAAGATAAATGTATTTGGTGTCAGATGGTGTCAGGCGTGTGTGGGGGCAACCAGGTGAGGAGGACAAAGACAAGTGTGTCTTGTCTACAGTCAGGCATGGTGGTGGGAGTGTCATGGTCTGGGGTTGCATGAGTGCTGCCGGCACTGGGGGGCTACAGATCATTGAGGGGACCATGAATGCCAACATGTACTGTGACATACTGAAGCATAGCATTATCCCCTCCCTTCAGAGACTGGGGCGCAGGGCAGTATTCCAACATGATAACCACCCCAAACACACCTCCAAGATGACCACTGCCTTGCTAAAGAAGCTGAGGGTAAAGGTGATGGACTGGCCAAGCATGTCTCCAAACCTAAACCCTATCGATCACCTGTGGGACATCCTCAAATAGAAGGTGGAGGAGCGCAAGGTCTCCAACATCCACCAGCTCTGTGATGTCATCGTGGGGGAGGGGAAGAGGACTCCAGTGACAACCTGTGAAGCTCTGGTGACCTCCATGCCCAAGAGGGTTAAGGCAGCGCTGGAAAATAATGGCGGCCACACAAAATATTGACACTTTGGACATTTTCACTTAGGGGTGTACTGACTTTTGTTGCCAGCGGTTTAGACATTAATGGCTGTGTGTTGAGTTATTTTGAGGGGACAGGAAATTTACACTGTTATACAAGCTGTACACTCACTACTTTACATTGTAGACAAGTGTCATTTCTTCAGTGTTGTCACATGAGAAGATAGAAGAAAATATTTACAGAAATCTGAGGGGTGTACTTACTTTTGTCAGATACTATATATATATATATATTGCAGGGATTTTAGCAAAGTTTGCTGCTGATTTCATACCTCTTTGTTATTCTGAAGAGATAGCTGTTTGTATCTCTATGTTCAAAGTGAATGTGAATGGGAGTGACTTTATAATTATCAATCAGCTGCTGCACTTGCATGGGCTCTAACGAGGAAAGTGACAGGGTCTGCATCCCTTTAGACATGATTTTCTTTTGGGATTATCTCGTCAAAAATGAAATTTTTTGTTTGCAGGGGATGCCCAAAATCTGACTTTGCATCTTAGGGCAGACTTCTGGGAAAATCACTCAGCCAGTTTTATCATTTGGTCTGTTAATTTTAAACTTGTTATCTTTGGCTGGAGCTCTGCTTGTAAAATCTATTTCTATTCAACAAAGCTGCTTCTGAGATCAGAGCAGCTTGTATACTGCAAACATTTGCATTGCCTACAGGTGGCGCATGTCCAATAACAATTCCTTCAGCAAGATGTTACAATGTAAATATATATATATATCCACTCACCGGCCACTTTATTAGGTACACCTTGCTGGTAGCGGGTTGGACCCCCTTTCGCCTTCATTCTTGGTGGCATAGATACAACAAGGTGTTGGAAACGTTCCTCAGAGATTTTGCTCCATAGTGACATGATAACATCACACAGTTGCTGCAGATTTGTCGGCTGCCTATCCATGGTGCCAATCTCCCGTTCCACCACATCCCAAAGGTGCTCTATTGGATGAGATGTGGTGAGTGTGGAGGCCATTGGAGGACAGGGACCTCATTGTCCAGTGGTGAGATGATTGGAGCTTTGTGACATGGGGCATTATCCTGCTGGAAGGAGCCATCAGAAGACGGGGACACTGTAGTCATTAAGGGATGGACATGGTCACCAACAATACTCAGGTAGGGGGTGGTGTATAAACCATGATCAATTGGTACTAAGGGGCCCAAAGTGTGCCAAGAAAATACCCCCCCCCCCCCACACCATTACACCTCCACCACCAGCCTGAACCGGTGATACCCCATCCCCCCCCACCATTACACCCCCACCACCAGCCTGAATCGGTGATACCCCATCCCCCCCCACCATTACACCCCCACCACCAGCCTGAATCGGTGATACCCCATCCCCCCCCACCATTACACCCCCACCACCAGCCTGAACCAGTGATACCCCATCCCCCCCACCATTACACCCCCACCACCAGCCTGAACCAGTGATACCCCATCCACCCCACCATTACACCCCCACCACCAGCCTGAACCAGTGATACCCCATCCCCCCCACCATTACACCCCCACAACCAGCCTGAACCGGTGATACCCCATCCCCCACACCATTACACCCCCACCACCAGCCTGAACCGGTGATACCCCATCCCCCACACCATTACACCCCCACCACCAGCCTGAACCAGTGATACCCCATCCACCCCACCATTACACCCCCACCACCAGCCTGAACCAGTGATACCCCATCCCCCCCACCATTACACCCCCACAACCAGCCTGAACCGGTGATACCCCATCCCCCACACCATTACACCCCCACCACCAGCCTGAACCGGTGATACCCCATCCCCCACACCATTACACCTCCACCACCAGCCTGAACCAGTGATACCCCATCCCCCACATCATTACACCCCCACCACCAGCCTGAACCGGTGATACCCCATCCCCCACACCATTACACCCCCACCACCAGCCTGAACCAGTGATACCCCATCCCCCCCACCATTACACCCCCACAACCAGCCTGAACCGGTGATACCCCATCCCCCACACCATTACACCCCCACCACCAGCCTGAACCGGTGATACCCCATCCCCCCATCCCCCCACACCATTACACCTCCACCACCAGCCTGAACCGGTGATACAAGGCAGGATGGATCCATGCGCCAAATTCTGACCCCACCATCTGAATGTCGCAGCTGAAATCCAGACTCATCAGACCAGACAACGTTTTTCCAATCTTCTATTGTCCAATTTTGGTGAGTCTGTACGAATTGTAGCCTCAGTTTCCTGTTCTTAGCTGACAGGAGTGGCACCCGGTGTGGTCTTCTGCTGCTGTAGCCCATCTGCTTCAAGGTTGGATGTGTTGCACGTTCAGAGATGGTATTCTGCATACCTCGGGTGTAATACACATGCTTGTATTTGTCATCAGAACAGACAGTAAGAGGAAATCTGAGAAACTTGTAGAAACCTGTTCCTCTCAGATCTAAGAGGAGAAACTTCCTGTCGCTTCCTTTGGTGTCCCCGGCACTGTGTTCCTACAAAGGCACCAAACTGGTCATCTGGTCATAATCACCTTCCGCATAGGATAATAAATAAGAACTGTAATACTTTACTTAGAACACAAGAGGGCAGCACATAACCAGAGAGGAGACCGCACACACTGCTACAACACTGATACTACTTTGTGAATTTATGTACAGAGCCTTAAAAAAGTATTCATACCCCTTAAATATTTCCACATTTCGTCATGTTACAACCAAAAACGTAAATGTATTTTATTGGAATTTTATGTGATAGATCAACACAAAGTGGCACATAATTGTGAAGTGGAAGGAAAATGATAAATGGTTTTCAAAATGTTATACAAATAAATATGTGAAAAGTGTGGGGGGGGCATTTGTATGGCGCCCCCCGGAGTCAATACTTTGTAGATCCGCCTTTCTCTGCAATTACAGCTGCAAGTCTTTTTGGGGGTGTCTCTACCAGCTTTGCACATCTAGAGAGGAACATTTCTGCCCATTCTTCTTCTTTGTAAAATATCTCAAGCTCTGTCAGATTGGATGGAGAGCGTCTGTGATCAGCAATTTTCAAGTCTTGCCACAGATTCTCAATGGGATTTAGGTCTGGACTGTGACTGGGCCATTCTAACACATGAATATGCTTTGATGTAAACCATTCCATTGTAGCTCTGGCTGGATGTTTCGGGTCGTTGTTCTGCTGGAAGGTGAACCTCCGCCCCGGTCTCAAGTCTTTTGCCGACTCTAACAGGTTTTCTTCTAAGATTTCCCTGTATTTGGCTCCATCCATTTTTCCATCAACTCTGACCAGCTTCCCTGTCCCTGCTGAAGAAAACCATCCCCCCCACATGATGCTGCCACCACCATGTTTCACAGTGGGGATGGTGTGTTCAGGGGGGTGGGCGGTGTTAGTTTTCCCCACACATAGTATTTTGCTTTTAGGCCAAAAAGTTCAGTTTTGGTCTCATCTGACCAGATCACCTTCTTCCACATGTTTGCTGCCCCCTCCCCCACATGGCTTCTCACAAACTGCAAACAGAACTTCTTATGACTTTCTTTCTCCAATGTCTTTCTTCTTGTCACTCTTCCATAAAGGACAGATTTGTGGAGAGACGACTAATAGTTGTCCTGTGGACAGATTCTCCCCCCTGAGCTGTGGATCTCTGCAGCTCCTCCAGAGTTACCATGGACCTCTTGGCTCTTCTCTGATGAATGCTCTCCATGCCCGGCCCGGTCAGTTTAGGTGGACGGCCATGTCTTGGTAGGTTTGCAGTTGTACCATACTCTTTCCATTTTTCGATGATGGATTGAACAGAGCTCTGTGAGATGTTCAAAGCTTGGGAGATTCCTCTATAACCCAACCCTGCTTTATACTTCTCCACAACTTCATCCCTGACCTGCCTGGTGTGTTCCTTGGCCTTCATGATGCTGTTTGTTCACTAAGGTTCCCCAACAAACCTCCAAGGGCTTCACAGAACAGCTGTATTTATACTGAGATTAAATTACACACAGGTGGACTCTATTTACTAATTAGGTGACTTCTGAAGGCAAATGGTTACATTAGATTTTAGTTAGGGGTATCAGAGTAAAGGGGGATGAATACAAATGCCCCCCCCCCCCCCACACCCACACTTTTTCACATATTTATTTGTAAAAAAAATGATGTTCCACTTTGTGTTGGTCTGTCACATAAAATTCCAATAAAATACATTTACCTTTTTTGTTGTAACATGACAAAATTTGGAAAATGTCAAGGGGTATGAATACTTTTTCAAGTCACTGTATATGTCATCCAAAGATGTTCATTATTTCTAATTACTTATTTTTTATTATTATTATTAGTAGTAGTAGTTTGTTATTTATTAGTTGTTGTTGTTCATTTATTTATTAGTAGTGGTTGATTATTACCTATTATCAGTATCAATATTAATTGTTGTTCAATAATTATTATTACTAATAGCTTTTTATTATCAATAATATTAGTAGTAGTAGTAGTTGCTGTTGCTATCATCCTTTATTTATTAGTAATAATAGTAGTTCACTACTACCTGTTAGCAGTAGTAGTAATTTTTGTTCAATATTTATTATTAATAGTAATAGTAGTTGTTTATTTTTTATTAGTAGTAGTAGTAGTTCATAATTTATTATTATTAGTTGTTCATTATGTATGTATTATTATTATTAGTAGTAGTTGTTGTTTAGTATTTTTATTAGTATTATTATTAGTAGCAGTTCATTATTTAGCAGTAGTAGTAGTTCATTATTTATTATTATTATTAGTAGTAGTAGTAGTAGTAGCATTAGCAGCAACAGCAGCTCACCATTTGCTATAATTAGTAGTAGATCATTATTTATTTTTATTATTAGTTGTTGCTGTTCTTTAAGTAGTAGTTTATTTAGTAGTAGTAGTTATTAGTAGTTTTATTATTATTCATACTAGTAGTTCATTATTTATTATTAATAGTGGAAGCAGTAGTAATTCATTACTTGTTAGTATTATTAGTAGTAGTTGTTGTATTATTATTTGTAGTAGTAGTTGTTGTTGTTCATTTTATTTGCTGTTATTAATTATTATTAGTAGTAGTTGTTGTTTAGTATTTTTATTAGTATTATTATTAGTAGCAGTTCATTATTTAGCAGTAGTAGTAGTTCATTATTTATTATTATTATTATTATTATTATTATTATTAGTAGTAGTAGTAGTAGTAGTAGTTCATTATTTAGTAGTAGTAGTAGTAGCATTAGCAGCAACAGCAGCTCACCATTTGCTATAATTAGTAGTAGATCATTATTTATTTTTATTATTAGTTGTTGCTGTTCTTTAAGTAGTAGTTTATTTAGTAGTAGTAGTTATTAGTAGTTTTATTATTATTCATACTAGTAGTTCATTATTTATTATTAATAGTGGAAGCAGTAGTAATTCATTACTTGTTAGTATTATTAGTAGTAGTTGTTGTATTATTATTTGTAGTAGTAGTTGTTGTTGTTCATTATTTGCTGTTATTATTTATTATTATTAGTAGTTGTTGTTCATTATTTATTGTTATTTATTATTATTACTATTATTAGTAGAAGTAGTAGTAGCAGTAGTAGTTGTTGTTGTTCAGTATTTTTATTAGTATTATTATTAGTAGAAGTTCATTATTTAGTAGTAGTTCATTATATATTATTATTAGTAGTAGTAGTAGTAGTAGTTCATTATTTAGTAGTAGCAGCAACAGCAGCTTATTATTTGCTATAATTAGTAGTAGATCATTATTTATTTTTATTATTATTATTATTATTATTATTAATAGTTGTTGCTGTTCTTTAAGTAGTAGTAGTTATTAGTAGTTTATTATTATTTGTACTAGTAGTTCATTATTTATTATTAATAGTGGTAGCAGTAGTAATTCATTACTTGTTAGTATTATTAGTAATAGTTGTTCATTATTTATTATTATTGTTATTATTAATTGTAGTAGTAGTAGTTGTTGTTCATTATTTGCTGTTATTATTATTAGTAGTAGTTCATTATTTTTTTTTAATAGTAGTAGTAATAGTTGTTGCTCATTTATTATTATTTTTATCAGTAGTTGTTGTTTATTATTTATTATTATTTATTTATTTATTTATTATTATAACCAGAATAACCAGAGCTGGCAACGCCTTGGTCAGTGCTGTAGGTTAGCAGTGTGTTTTAACATACACAACCCATATCTCCTGCACTCGAATGGTGGACCCATCAGTGGGGTTTAGTCTCTTGTCCTGGCAAATCCAGATAGATGATGGTCAGAGCCCCTGAGGAAGAGATGCTACCTAGAAACGCGTCAGCCAGTTCTATTCTGGGACTTTCCATCTATAATGCGAAACCGTGGAGGAAAAGCTGCTATTAATTTTGATATGCTGTATTCAAGCGCATGTTTGTTAGTACAATTCTTAAAGTGATTGTAAACCCTTACAAACCGCTTTGACCTACAGGTAAGCCTAGATTAAGGCTCACCTGTAGGTCCAAGAAATATCTCCTAAACCAATACGGTTTAGGAGATATTTACCCGAAGACAGCCACCGTTGTCTACGGCGCATGCGCCTTAGACAGCGGCACGCAGGCGCACCGGGCAGGCCACAGATCGCGGCGATATGCCGTGAGTGTCGGCTCCCGTGCGCACGCGCGGGAGTGACGTCATCGCGGCTCCGGCGTTCCGGAGCAGCGAGACCCGGAAGTCACTCCGGGATCCATTGCAGCGCCGAGGAGGAAGACGGAGGACCGCTTCGGGGGCTTCGTTATCAGGTAAGTTATTCATAATGAGCTAGTATGCTATGCATACTAGCTCATTATGCCTTTGCCTTGCAGGGTGTGTTTTTTATTTTTTTTATTTTTTGCCTTTACTTCCTCTTTAAACCAATTTATTGAGGATAATGCACTAGGCCCAGTGCGCCCTCAGTGTGGTTGGCTGTGTGTGTGTGTTGGCATATATGGACCGGGGGAGGGGGAGAGGGAGGGGGTGGGGGTGTTTCGCTTGCTGGAAAGTATTTCAGAAGTTGAATCTATTTATGTTCTTCCTTCCTTCCTCCGTTCCTTAACATGATAATGGATTAAAATTTGTAATTTTATGACATTCTTAAGCTGGTGGGAGGGGCCAGCCCACCGTTTGCATCCAATCTGAGTTGTTTTGAGGGGGGGGGGTTGGTACTGAAAGGTAGAAAAGGCATAGATGATGCTGGATGTCACCCAGCCAGGAAATGAGGTGGGGCTCTATCTGACTTGCTTGCAGCTTCGAAATGCACATGGTGAGAAGCTCACAGTGTGCGGTTAAATCAGAGGAAGCTGTTTCAGTCCAGGAGAGGAGCCGGTACAACCGTGTAAGACTGAAGGGAAGGCCGGAGGGAGGATTTAAGTGCTAGTAGGTGAAGTGTTGGGGGAGGGGGGGGCTTAGAGTGGAGCTCAGGGCTCTCTTTAATGCAGGGCAAAAGGGGCAGCTTCCCCGGGCCCAGTCGCTGTTGTGGGGCCCAAAGCATCTGCCCTTTGAGCCCGCACTGACCGCAAATAGTTGATAAGTGGATTTGGGAGCGCCCAAAAATGTATTTTTGCCCAGGGTCCAATCGATATTAACCACTTCAGCCACAGAAGAATTGGCTGCTGAATGACCAGGCCGTTTTTTCTTCTGTGCAGCGGGCGTGCGCACGCCTGCTATCCCCCTTAAAGGGACCAACGCATAGCTACAACGGTTCGCGGGGTCGTGCTGACCTGCCGCAGTATAATGATGCTGGCTGGTCGGCAAGTGGTTAAAGATGGCCCTGGTGGGGCTAAGCTGTAAATGAATAACATGTAGTTTGCTGTGTGCTCCACCGGACACAGCTGAGGACAGATCACTGGACTGGCACCATGTGACTGCTGAGGCCAATCACAGCAGATCACTTGACAATTGTACACAATGAAAGGCTCTGATTCATACAATTCATTGTGTGCTATTGTGATGAGCTCTGTGATTGGTCCCAATCATCACATGGTACAGACAGGTCCAATCACAGCCCATCTGTACCATGTGATTAACTGTGACCAATCACAGATAATCACAATGCTAAACACTGAATGAGTAGTTTTCATGCAGAAAAAAATATAGTTGCTTATGACTGTAAAATTCACAGTTATAAGCAACCATAGTGTGTAAGAAAAAAAAGAATGCTGATCGCCTCCCCAGAGTAGTACAGTGCTATTAGTAGTTCACACTGTGTTGCTCTGGTCACTGTATATAAAAAAAAAATTATAAAAAAAAAAAAAAAAATTTATAAAAATAAAGAAATATAAAAAAATATATACACATACATATATATATATATATATATAAATAAATACATATATTTTTATATAAATAAATGAGATACACATATATATATATATATATATATATATATATATATATATATATATCATTTATTTATATAAAAAAAAAATATATATATATATATATATATATATATACATATACATACATACATACATGCATACATGCATACATATATATATATATATATATATATATATATATATATATATATATATATATATATATATATATATATATATATATATATATATATATATATATATATACACACATGCAGTCAGGCTGTACTGCACTGGTGACAGTATATATACATTTTTTTAAAAATGTAATAAAAAATAAAATGTCTTCTTAATTTTCAAAAAAATTGTGACAAAAAAAGACAACCTTAAAAAAACTCACCATGCCTCTTACTAAATACCTTGGACTGTCTACTTTCTCAAAAAGGGGTAATTTGGGGGTAATTGTACTGTCCTGGCATTTTTAGACCTCAAAGAAATGACGGCCGCTGAGATCGCCCGTCAGTACATCAGGATTGATACATTTTCAGATATACAGCATATCCCATAGTTTGTGGACTCTATAACTTTCTTACAGACGTAATAATATACACTGATTTGGGTTATTTTCACCAAAGAAATGTAGCAGAATACATTGTGGCCTAAATTTATAAAAAAAAAAGATTACTTATTTGCAAAATTTAAAAACAAAAACAATGCAAAACTTGCAAAAAATAAAAAACCCCAGTGGTGATTAAATACCACCGAAAGAAAGCTATATTTGTGTGAAAAAAATGATAAAAACATCCTATGGGTACAGTGTAGCATGACCGCGCAATTGTCATTCAAAGTGTGACAGCGCTGAAAGCTGACAATTGGCCTGGGCAAGAAGTGCCCGGAATGTGCCCGGTATTGAAGGAGTTGAAGAGTGATCCGTGTTCGGACAGGCATTGTCTCTTCGCAACTAGCTTTAGTGCACCGGTTGTGGGGCGCTTGCAGAGCGACCCCCCCCCTCCCCTCATACACTTAATGGGGTTGATTTACTAAAGGTAAACGTCAATGATCCAATCATGTACAAGCAACAATGCGTTTTCTTTATTTTCCTTGCACATGATTGGATAATTGCAAAGCCTTACCTCATTTATTAAGCTCTGGAGCAACTGCTAACAATCTATTTGCCTTTAGTAAATCACCCCCAGTGTGTTGTGGTTGGAGGACAGTACACTTGGGGGGGGGTTAAGATTCCTGCTGCGACAGCGAAACACAGCATCACGGCCACTTCCTTTAGCAGTAAAAGTGCGAAGCAGTTGGAGGGTGGTAAAAGTGTGGCCCTTTACGCCCCTATATGTGGAGTCCAAGAGGTGCGCCTTAAACCTGGGTGTCGCATACTGTATATGTGTTCTTTACATTTGTTTAACACATTTTTCAATAAATATGAATTAATTAATATTCAAAAATTCGGAAATTCAAAATTTGAAATTTCAGAAAACCGAAAATGTGAAAATCTGAAATAATAACTAACTAATAATAACTAAAATATTACTAACTATTAAGTTATAGGTATTGGAATTTCGGAAGTTACGAATTATCTGAAATAACAAATGCCGCATCTAAACAAATGTAATGTAACAAAATATTAATAATAAATAACAATAATAATAAAAACAATTTTTTATTATTATTATTATTATTATTATTATTATTATTATTATTAATAATAATAATAATTGATTCCATTCCATTTGTTTAGATGCAATATTCGGATAAACTTGTATTTGTTACATTCCCTAACAGCTAAATTTGAAAGGAAATTCCAATACCTATAATTTAATAGGTAGTTATTATTATTTCGTTAGTTATTATTTCAAATTTTTGGATTTTCTTTCTTATTTTCGGATTTTCGAAGTTTCAGATTTTCGAAGTTTCGGATTTTTTTATTTTCAGATTTTTCGATTTTTGAATTTCTGAATTTTCGAATTTCCGGAATTTCTGATTTTTGAATTTACGAATGTTCGAATTTACGAATTTACAAATTTCGATCATAACTAATGACATAAATACAATTGTAGGTCCAGTTCACTTCTGGTTTGCTGACGTTGTTGCCAGTCAAGCCCTGATGAGGGGAGGGGGGGGGGGACTTGGACCCTCAAAATGCGTTGGATACTTTTGTGTATTACACCCCTGACTTTTAATTGAATAAAGTTGTATCTGGACCTCTTAGCAGTGGTGTGGTGCTTCAATTTTAATTCTCATTACGTTGGCAGGGCAAGGGACACCGCATCGCTGAGATGGGAAGGGGCACTGCGACGGTCTGCCTGGCACCCAGCCTGGGAGCTTCCTCCACTCGGGAACCAGGAACCAGGTATTATAGTTGGGAATTGCACCCAAGAACTAGATGACACTAGCTTAGGTGCAAACTGGAACTGACTTTGTTGTCACAGAGAATATATACCACACAAAATCAGATAGGAGGTTGATCACATTATCCTAAACAATGCAAACTGTAAACAGTAATATCATCAGTACATCTAATGGACAGCTGACATAAACATAAGCTAATCAACAGCTAGCAACTAACAGCTAACAGTAATCTAATTAAAAAGTAATCTAATTAATAACTAGTCGCCAAGACAAGCCTAGGGAACTCAAGTCAGTGCCCACCCAGACGGTTTGGCACCAGTTTCCTAGAAAGAAGACCCAAGGCTGTCCAAATCTCATTAACCAGCTTTCACTTGTGTAATCTGTCCACTAGACCAGTCACCATAACACAAAACTCCTACAATGTTCCAGCAGTCTGAAAAAGTGGAAATCATTTATCTTCATAGATTTCTTGAGGGATATTGTTGGTAAATATTTCTGTCCCAAGTGGAGGAGCTTCTCCAACCCAGTCTACCGGAGAGCCACCGTATTTCCTCTGACCATTCACCTGTACAAGGTTAACCACTTGCCGAGTGCTCTATAGCTGAATGGCAGCTACAGTGCAGACGGCTAGATCTGGGACGCCGTCACATGATGGCGTCCCATGATTGCACCCGCCGCATGCCCGCTGCAGGGTGCGGGTGGCACGCTCTGTGATCAGTTTACTCCGGACACTGCTGATCACAGATTGAGGTAAAGAACCAATCAGCGGCTCTTTACCACATGATTTGCTGGGTCCAATCACAGCTGATTGCTGATGTAAACAGAACCCGGTTATTGGCACTCCTTTCCTTATGCTGACAGTCTAAGGAAAGGAGAAGAGAGCTTATAACTGGCCTCTGCACTAATTATCAGTGCATTCCAAACAGTGCCCACCACTGCTGCCAATCAGTGCCCATCAGTGAATCTTCATTAGTGTCACCCATCAGTGCCCCTACCAGTGCCCATCAGTGCTGCCTATCAGTGCCCATCAGTACCACCCATTAGTGCCCATCAGTGCCACCTGATTGTGCCCACCAGTTTTGCCTAATCAGTGCATATCAGTGCCGCTTCATCAGTGCTCCTCAGTGCTGCCTATCACTACCTCCTCATCAGTGCCCATCAGTGAAGCCTATCGGTGCCTCTCAATGCCCATCAGTGCCACCTCATCAGTGCAGCCTATCAGGGCCCATCAGTGCCACCTATCAGTGCCCATCAGTGAAGCCTATCAGTGCCCACCAATGCCCATCGGTGCCGCCTCATCAGTTCAGCCCGAGGGCCCCATGCCACTAGGGGGCCCCATCAGGGTTGCCAGCCTCAATAAAACCAGGGACAGTATGTAAAAATCAGTTTTTTTTTAAATCCCAAGATTATAGCTGCCCCGCCTCTCCAGTACCTTTTCAGTGTGTGTATGTGTATTCTGTGTGTGTATACGGTGTGTATATTGTGTGTCTGTGTGTGTGTATACTGTATGTGTGTGTGTATACTGTGTGGCCCCATAATCTATTGCCTGGAGACCCCATAATCTCCTATTGCCTGAGGGCCCCATAATCGCCTATTGCCCGGGGGCCCCATGAGTTGTCAGTCCACCCCTGGAGGTGGGTAGGGGGTGGAACCAAGGACTGGTGCTCAGAGGTAGGTAGAGGCAAAGACAATGGGTAACTCCCAAAAGGGGGAGTTCCTGCACCTCTTCTCTGAGAAAAAAAGCCCTGGGTGGAGCCCCAGGGGGGCAGGCCTCCTTAAATACCTAGAGTCAGCCCAGCAGGGCAAGAGTTGTTCGGGTGGAAGAACTGGAGATGGAGTGTTAGGCTGTTGGGGGCTTTGGAGGGAGCCCCTTAGTCTTGGGAGTGGGTGACCTTGGGCCGGGGGGGTGAGCTTGGGCCAGGGGGCTGGAAGCTGAACAGGAACCCCACACAACCCAAGGCGTGTCCTGAACAGGAGCAGGAAAGGACAGCGGGGGATACTGCTGGCAAGTCTCCAGGAGGGATCCATCAGGTGTCGGTGAGTGACAGGCACAGTCGGGAGAGCCGGGAGAGGAATGCTGGAGAAGACTGGCAGTGTGCAGTAAGAGATGGATGTAGAGCCGGCGGGAGAGACTGTGATGTTACTGGCAGTGAATTCGTGCTGCTGCAGCTGGGAGGGCTGTCAGGGTCTGCAGGGGGCTGACTGGGATCAGTAGTCCACCAAAGAGGGCAACTAGCCCCAGTACTTTCTATTGCAACACTATAGGGGCCCACGGTCCCTGTCTGTAATAAGGAACTTTGCCAAGGCCTGGCTGAAACCAGAGTTAAAAAATCGTGCCTGCCTCACTTTTCCACGTTTTCTCACGCGTTTGGCAGTCCATTGAAATGAATGGGCTTCTGAAAATGCTCTGCACGGGAATGCACAAACTGACCTCCTGACCGGACAGCTTGGCCCGTATATACATATCAATAAAGACATAACGTGTTAGGATTTAAAAAATATATATTTTTGATTGTAAAGGTGAAGTTCCTCCTTAAGCTTTTGGGTTTGGCTACACTTTAAACTATGTGAATAAACTCTGCCCTTTGTCAGCGCCCCCCAATTGTGTTTTACAGTTATATATGGGTTCACATATATGCGGCTGCGGTTTGCAGACCGGAGTCCGGTGTATTTCTGTCTACCAGTTCAGTTAGTCCCAACCCCTCCAACCCCTGTAACTGACACTTTAACCGGACAGCTTGGCCCGCATATACATATCAATAATGTGCGGAAGCATGAGCATATCACTCCAATTTTAAAATCTCTTCATTGGCTGCCGGTCTCTACAAGGATTGAGTATAAGGTCTCTCTTCTTGTGCATCAATGCATACATGGACAAGCTCCACCTTATCTTAAGGAACTTCTTAGATTGCAAAATCTACCGCGTTCCCTTCGCTCAACTAATTTGAATTGTTTAGAGGTTCCAAAAACTAGGTTGAAAACCATGGGAGATAGGGCTTTTTGTGCTGCTGCCCCACGTCTGTGGAATGCTTTGCCTGATAGTCTGAGGGTTTCTCAGTCTACTGAAAATTTTAAAAAGGGGTTGAAGACTTCTCTTTTTAGCAAATGTTTTGTAAATTAAGCGGTTTGTTTGTTTTTATTGTAATTATGTAGCACTTTGAGGTCTTTTGATGGAAAGTGCATTATAAATAAAATTTATTATTATTATTATTATTATAATAAAGACATAACGTTTTAGGATTTAAAATGTTTATTTTTGATTGTAAGGGTAGTAATCCTCTTTAAGCTTTGTCAGCACCCCCCCCCCACCCCCCAGTGCCCCAACCCCAGTAACTGACATCCTGACTGGACAGCTTGGCCTATATATATATACACACACACAGGGATTTTTTTTTCTCTCAGAGAATAGGTGCAGGAACTCAACCATGCCCGCCACACTCACCTACCTGCCAAATTGCATCAAATAGTAGCTCTTCCCTCTGCATACAACCCCCTCTCTCCACTGCCCTCATTTTCTCCCCCCTCCTTAAAAGCTCCACCACCTGTCATATATCTTACCTTTGATGCAATATTAATCTGAAACACCTATCCGGCTGTAGTATCTCCCAGCATACTATACTATACTACCGTCACTTGCAAGGGAGATTATGCAGTAGCAGCATCAACATGGAGACCACAGAGGGTGCAACCTATCACTCACCCTCTCCTGCCCATGACTGCACTAAACCCTGGGCACCTGTTCTGTATCTCCCTGGCCCCTGTCCTGCACTCAGTGGGATCTGCGCATGAGATCTGACCTGTGGGAGCTACTGGAAGATAGGCTATCGCTTGTAAACGCAGAAGCTGGACTTCACTGTTACCAAGTGATAGTGGTGAGCAGGGAGCAGAAGACCTGAGCCAGAGGTGGTGGAACTGAGTTCCCCCCTAGTTCCTGCTGGAAAAAGCCCTGCATACAGTGGTGTGAAAAAGTGTTTGCCCCCTTCCTCATTTCCTGTTCCTTTGCATGTTTGTCACACTTAAGTGTTTCGGAACATCAAACCAATTTAAACAATAGTCAAGGACAACACAAGTAAACACAAAATGCAATTTGTAAATGAAGGTGTTTATTATTAAAGGTGAAAAAAAATCCAAACCATCATGGCCCTGTGTGAAAAAGTGATTGCCCCCTAAACCTAATAACTGGTTGGGCCACCCTTAGCAGCAACAACTGCAACCAAGCGTTTGCGATAACGTGCAATGAGGCTTTTACAGCGTCCTGGAGGAATTTTGGCCCACTCATCTTTGCAGAATTGTCCTAATTCAGTTACATTAGAGGGTTTTCGAGCATGAACGGCCTTTTTAAGGTCATACCACAACATCTCAATAGGATTCAGGTCAGGACTTTGGCTAGGCCACTCCAAAGTCTTAATTTTGTTTTTCTTCAGCCATTCGGTGGTGGACTTGCTGGTGTGTTTAGGATCATTGTCCTGCTGCAGAACCCAAGTTCGTTTCAGCTTGAATACACGAACAGATGGTCGGACATTCTCCTTCAGGATCTCTTGGTAGACAGCAGAATTCATAGTTCCTTTTATCACGGCAAGTCTTCCAGGTCCTGAAGCAGCAAAACAGCCCCAGACCATCACACTACCACCACCATATTTTACTGTTGGTATAATGTTCTTTTTATGAAATGCAGTGTTCCTTCTACGCCAGATATACTTGGACACACACCTTCCAAAGAGTTCCACTTTTGTCTCATTGGTCCACAGAATGTTGTCCCAAAAGTCTTGGGGATCATCAAGATGTGTTGTGGAGAAATTGAGACGAGCTTTGATGTTCTTTTTGCTCAGCAGTGGTTTTCTCCTTGGAACTCTGCCATGCAGGCCATTTTTGCCCAGTCTTTTCCTGATGGTGGAGGCATGAACGCTGACCTTAACTGAGGCAAGTGAGGCCTGCAGTTCCTTGGACGTTGTTGTGGGGTCTTTTGTGACCTCTTGGATGAGTCGTCGCTGCGCTCTTGGGGTAATTTTGGGCGGCCGGCCACTCCTGGGAACGTTCACCACTGTTCCATGTCTTCGCCATTTGTGGATAATGGCTCTCACTGTGGTTCGCTGGATTCCCAAAGCTTTGGAAATGGCTTTATAACTCTTTCCAGACTGATAGATCTCAATTACTTTCTTTCTCAATTGTTCCTGAATTTCTTTGAGTCTCGGCATGATGTGTAGCTTTTAAGGATCTTCTGGTGGACCTTACTGTGTCAAGCAGCTCCTATTTAAGTGATGCCTTGATTGTGAACAGGTGTGGCAATAATCAGGCCTGGGTGCGGCTAGAGAAATTGAACTCAGGTGTGGACAACCACAGTTATAGTATGTTTTAACAAGGGGGGCAATCACTTTTTCACACAGGGCCATGATGGTTTGGATTTTTTTTCACCTTTAATAATAAACACCTTCATTTACAAATTGCATTTTGTGTTTACTTGTGTTGTCCTTGACTATTGTTTAAATTGGTTTGATGTTCCGAAACACTTAAGTGTGACAAACATGCAAAGGAACAGGAAATGAGGAAGGGGGCAAACACTTTTTCACACCACTGTATATATATATATATATATATATATATATATATATATATATATATATATATATATATATATATATATATATATATATATATATATATGTAGCGCCGGCTCCTGATGAGCATGCACTATATGTCTTTGAAAATTAATATTCCTGAAACCACAGTTGGGTTTTAGGGCTAATTTTGCTAAATTGTGGTTTCAGTGCTAGTCTGGCTGGATTGCACTGGGCTCTCCTTGGCCGCAGGTGTCGCTGTCGCGGCCAGAAAGTATGAGAACGCAGTTTAGCTGGGCGTATTGAATGCCATTCTTTTTCTCGGAACTAGCCCAATGGGAGTGTTTTCCTGCTGTGCATTCTGGGAGGTGGCATTTAAGGTACTGCGATCACGTGTTTCAGGGTTTCCGGTCCACAAGATATTTTCCGTCTGCTTGGTCCTGGTCCTCCTGACCAGCCCCCATGGCTCTCCTGGACTGCGGATCCATGCAATTCCAAGCCTCGGGGCTGGATAGCCCGAGGCGATGTAACTGCAGGGACAGGCCTGAATGGATGTCGAGGGCCTAATGATCCAAAGGTGGTCCGGTGCCGTCTCATCTAAGGAAAGTGGAGAGGCCCAGCAACTGGAGAAGCATCCAGGGGAGGACTCTTCGGGAGAGGGCCATGCACAAGGTTGGTTCCTCTGAAGGAAGCTCAGTTGAAGGACACTTTATGGACTTACAATCTTACGGTATCGCCGGACCAGCTGAGAGATACCGGTACTGTATGATAGTTCTTTAAATTTGTCTGCGTCCCTCAGTTATACCCAAGTCTGTGGCAGAGACTTTACCTTACATAACACCCTACCGGCTGCTAGGCCTAATGAGAGGAGGTCTATCCGGGGGTTGTGAGAATCCAGCTGTGAAACGTTTATTTTCTGAATTTCTTCTATAAGAGGCTTTCTATTTTTGTAGTCCAAAAGTACCTGAACTTTCTTCCTAACCTGCTACCCTTCGTTAAGAGACTGTTTTATCTTCTAAATAAATAACAGAAAAGAAGATCCAGTGTCAGTTTCTGCATTTCTTTGGGCCATCTACCATGGGAAGCCCCTAGACGGAGACGTGGCCAAGAAGGAAATGGTAAGTCCAATAAAACCAGCAGCTCCTTCAGGGGTCAGTGCTTTATATATATATATATATATATAATCATAATGTTTTATGATTAAAATTTTTTAATTTTGATTGTAAGGGTGGAGCTCCTCTTTAAGCTTTTGGGTTTAGCTACATCTTAAACCATGTGAATAAAATCTGCTCTTTGTCAGCACCCCCCCCCCCCCCCCCACCCATTGTGTTTTACAGTTAGTTCCAACCCCAAACACTTTGACTGGACAGCTTGGCCCGCATCCACATATCATCAATAAGGACATCACGTTTTAGGATTTAAAAATTATATTTTTGATTGTAAGGGTGGTGTTCCTGCTGTCAGCCCCCGCCCAGCTCAGTTGTATTGTACATTTAGCCCCGGCCCCAGTAACTGACACCTTGACCGGACAGCTTGGCCCGCATGTACATCTAATTAAAGACGTAAAATAAAAAAAGTTACTGATCCACAAAATACTATCATTTGATGCATTAACTCATACAGTTCCTGGAATGCACCGCTTTTTGCCGAGTTGTTTATCTGGGGGTGGGGGGTGTCTGGACTTTCTCAGAATCCCCCAGACTCGCCCCGGGTTGCGCCCGTATGGCAGAAGATTGGCAGAGAGGTTTATCTAAAGTACCATTTTGCAGGATGAACTTCCAAACAGCTGCGTGGGACAGAGGTGAATGGGCCCCTGCCCGGATCATTCGTTGTTGTTTTTTTTTAAAAAAATTTCCCTCGGGCTCCCGGCTTTACTGCCAAATGTGACAGCCATCACCTGACTCCACCCGTCTCCCCTGACACCGTCTGATACCGAGCAGCTGAACCAACCTTCACAAAGAGTCCCCCTCCCGCAAAGAGACTGGATAAAGGGTTACGCAACGCTGACTGTTTTCACATCGGAATACTAATGATTATCATTAATGAAGCCGAACGCCGCAGTCTGTCTCTCATTGTCCGCCGGGGCCCCACCGCCAGGCCCTCGGTACCTGGCAGAGGGGACCCCTCCGGAGCCCGGGGTCGGGGACACAGCTGACGTGGCACCGAGGATTAAATTCATTAACAATATTGCTTGAATTGCAAGTGTCTCTCTTCATATTGAGACGCCTCTAATACTTATGGCCTGTGAATGGCGTATAGCGGCGGCGCACGGCTTGGGGTCAGCTGGCTCGGGTAATCCTCTTAAAAAATTAAGGAATACATAATTTTATGAGTCCCCGATGGGGAGGGATGCCATCATCAGTTTGATATAAATCTGCTATTGATTTACACTAAACAAAAGGGGCTAATAAAACCGCGCGGCGGCTTTTCAAGTGTCGCTCACAATTAACGGCGAGGGGGACGCTTCTCGTGTGAATCTTCATAGATGTTGAAGGAAGATTGGAACAAACAAGAGGCGTAGGCCAGCGGCAATACCTACAGGCGCCAACCGTACATTATTTATTACAGGCGCTGAGAATATTCACAACAGTTTATATACACTCACCGCCCACTTTATTAGGGTACACCTTGCTAGGACCGGGTTGGACCCCCAGTTGCCTTCAGGACTGCTTTCATTCTTGGTGGCATGGATTCAACAAGGTGCTGGAAAAGTTCCTCAGAGATTTTTCTCCATAGTGGCATGATAACATCACACAGTTGCTGCAGATTTGTCGACTGCACATCCAAGGCTGTCTTTAATATTGATTGGGCCCTGGGCAAACATTTTCTTGGGGCCCCCAGCTCCTGCTTGCGTGCATTTTTGCACTCTACCTGCTATTGAGGGGGGGGGGGTTGAGAGAGAGGGGGAATGAGAGAGAGGGGAGTGAAAGATAGAGGGGGTGAGGGAGAGAGGGGAAGTCAGAAAAAGAGATGAGAGAGAGAGGGGTGAGGGGGGATGAGAGAGAGAGAAGGGGGATGGGAGAGAGAGGGGGGTGAGAGAGAGAGAAGGAGGAGGAGAGAGAGAGGGGGGTGAGAGAGAGAGGGGGTGAGGGGGATACGAGAGAGAGAAGAGGGATGAGAGAGAGAGGGGGTGAGGGGGTTTAGAGAGAAAGATGGGGGATGAGAGAGAGAGGGGGGTGATGGGGATGATAGAGAGGGGGGTGAAATATAGAGGGAGTGGGAGAGAAAAGGGGAATGAGAAAAAGAGATGAGAGGGGGGTGAGAGAAAGGGAGTAAGGGGGGATGAGAGAAAGGGGGTGGGGGAGAGAGAGGGGAATTAAGAGAGAGATAGGAGAGAGAGAGAGGAGGTGAGAGAGAGGAGGTGAGCGATAGAGGGGGGGAGATAGAGGGGGTGATAGATAGAAGGGGTGAGAGAGAGGGGGTGAGAGAGAGGAGGTGAGAGATAGAGGGGGGTGAGAGAGAGGGGGTGAGATAGAGGGGAGTGAGAGATAGAGGGGGTGAGATAGAGGGGGGTGAGAGAGGGGGGGGGGTGAGAGATAGAGGGGGGGGGGAGAGAGAGAGGGGATGGGTGAAGGGGGATGACAGAGAGGGAGGTAAAAGAGAGAGAGGGGTGAGGGAGTTGAGACAGGGAGGGTGAGCGAGAGGGATGGGGATGAGAGAGAGTGAGGGTGGGAGAGGGGGTGAGAGAAAGAGAGGGTGGGTAGGGGGTGAGAGAGAGAGGGTGGGTGAGGGGGTTGAGAGAGAGGGTGAGAAAGAGGGGTGTGAGAGAAAGAGGTGGTAAAGGAGAGTGAGGAGGAGAGAGAGAGTGATTCCTCAACAAAATAAACCACACAGACATGAATGGATGGGGAGTTTGCTTTGAAGCTTAAAAATAAATTAAATAGCATTTTCAGTAGGCGGTGGACATGTGCAATTCGTTTTGTTCCAAATTAGTTTTTTAACTAATTTCGACAAATTCGTTAATTAACCACTTGACCACTGGGCACTTAAATACCCTTAATAACCAGACCAATTTTCAGCTTTCGGTGCTCTCACATTTTGAATGACAATTACTCAGTCATGCAACACTGGACCTATATGAAATTTTTGTCCTTTTTTTCACACAAATAGAGCTTTCTTTTGGTGGTATTTAATCACCGCTCGGTTTTTTATTTTTTGTGCTATAAAAGAAAAAATACAGAAAATTCTGTAAAAAAATGAATTTTTCTTCGTTTCTGTTATAAAATTTAGCAGATTAGTAATTTTTTCTTCATAAATTTTGGCCAAAATTTATACCACTACATATCTTTGGTAAAAATAAGTACAAATTGGTGGATATTATTTGGTCTTTGTGAAAGTTATAGAGTCCACAAGCTATGGTGCCAATATCTGAAAATTGATCACACCTGAAGTACTGATGGCCTATTTCAATTCTTGAGACCCTAACATGCCAGAAAAGTACAAATACCCCCCAAATTACCCCTTTTTGGAAAGAAGACATTCCAAGGTATTTAGTAAGAGGCATGATGAGTTTTTTGAAGTTGTCATTTTTTCCCACAATTCTTTGCAAAATCAAGATTTTTTTTACTTTTTTTTTTTTCACAAAATTGTCATATTATCAGTTTATTTCTCACACAGCATATGCATACCACAAATTACACCCCAAAACACATTCTGCTATTACTCCCGAGTACGGCGATACCACATGTGTGAGACTTTTACACAGTGCGGCCACATACAGAGGCCCAACATGCAGGGAGCGCCATCAGGCGTTCTGGAGCACCCAGGACAATTCTGACATTTCTCTCCTACATGTAAAAATCATCATTTATTTGCTAGAAAATTACATCGAATCCCAAAACATTATATATGTTTTTTTAGAAAACACCCTGGAGAATACAATGGTGGTCGTTGCAACTTTTTATCTCGCACGGTATTTGCGCAGCAATTTTTCGAATGCTTTTTTTTGGAAAAAAAAAAAAAAACACAGTAAAGTTAGCCCAATTTTTGCATAATGTGAAAGATGAAGTTACACTGAGTAAATCGATACCTAACATGTCACTCTTCAAAATTGCACAGGCTTGTGGAATGGCGCCAAACGTCGCTACTTAAAAATCCCCATAGGCGACGATATTATTTTTTTTTTTACTAGTTATATGTTTTGAGTTACAGAGGAGGTCTAGGGCTAGAATTATTGCTCTCGCTCTAACGTTCTCAGCGATACCTCACATGTGTGGTTTGACCACCGTTTTCATATGTGGGCGGAACTTACGTATGCGTTCGCTTCTGCATGGGAGCACATGGGGACAGGGGCGCTTTAAAAAAATAAATAAAAATTATTGTTCATTTTACTTTATTTATTTTAGTTTGACATTTTTTTTCCCAAAAATAAATTTTTTGATCACTTTTATTCCTATTACAAGGAATGTAAACATCCCTTGTAATAGGAATATGGCATGACAGGTCCTCTTTACAGTGAGATATGGGGTCAGTAAGACCCCGCATCTCACCTCTAAGCTGGGAAGCCTGAAAAAAAAAAAAAAAAAAGATTCTGGATTTGATCGTATTGGCGAGTCGGTAGAAGCACCGGAGGGCAGCGGGAGGGGGGCGGTGTCTATGGCTGGGTATTGCAGGGTATCACCGACTATGGCTGGGCATCTCAGAGTATGGCTGGGTATCTCAGAGTATGGCTGGGTATCTCAGAGTATGGCTGGGTATCTCAGAGTATGGCTGGGTATCTCAGAGTATGGCGTTGCAGAGTATTGCGTTGCAGAGCATTGCAGGATATTGGAGGGTGTTTCAGAGCATTGCAGAGTGTTGCACGGTATTGGCGGGTGTTGCAGAGCATTGCAGAGTGTTGCAGGGTATTGGTGGGTGTTGCAGAGCATTGCAGAGTGTTGCAGAGCATTGCAGAGTGTTGCAGGGTATTGGCGGGTGTTGCAGAGTATTGCAGGGTATTGCAGAGTATTGCAGGGTATTGCAGAGTATTGCAGAGTAATGCAGAGTAATGCAGAGTAATGGCAGGGTATTTGCAGGGAATTGAGGGGTTAATTTTTGGTGAGCAGCGATGTGGGCACTGCAGATGCAGCCCACATCGCTGCTGACACTGATCTCTTCCCCCTCCGCTGTTCCGATCGGTACAGAGAGGGGGAGGGAGGAACCGGCGTCATAACATGACGCCGGTTTGTTTACAAGTGATCACTCCGTCATTTGACGGAGCGATCACGTGGTAAACGGCCGCTATGAGCGGCCGTTTACCGTGATCCGTGATGCGCCGGGTCCTGTGGACCCGGCGGTCACGGATGCTCTCGAGTGCGCACCCCAGGGGGCGTGCGAGAGCGGAATTCTGGGAGGACGTCATATGACGGCCTCCCAGAGTTAAGAAACCGCCCTGTAGCCGTCATTCGGCTATAGGGCGGTTATTAAGTGGTTAAGAAACATCCGAATTAACGAAAACCCGTTCAATTCATTTTTACAATTTACGGATTTTCGAATATTCGAATTTCTGAATATTTGGAAAAAGTAATTGAACGGGTTTTCGTTAATTCGGATGTTTCTGAAAACCCGTTCAATTAATTTTTCCAAATATTTAGAAATTCGAATATTCGTAAATTGCAAAATTTGGAAATTTGGAAATCCAAACAACCCTGAAAATTCAAAAATCTGAAATACTGTAATAACTATTAAATGATATGAGTGGAAGGCAATCATTTTACTATTTTGTGTGCCACATCCAAAATTGTGAACCAAAAATTAGAACACCCCTAATGGTAGACTTTTTAGGCACATACACTATACTCAGTGTACAGTATGTGCCTAAAAAGTCCACCATTAGGGGTGTTCTAATTTTTGGTTAACTATTAAATTATAGGTATTGGAATTTCCTTTCAAATTTGGCTGCTAGTGAACCTAACGAATACAAATTTATCCGAAGTTACGAATTATCCGAAATAACAAATGCCGCATCTCTAACTAATGGAACGTAACACATTAATAATAGTAAATAACAATAATAATAAAAACTATTATTTATTATTAATTTAGTTCCGTTCCATTTGTTTAGATGCGGCATTCATTATTTCGGATAATTCGTAACTTGGGATGAATTCGCATTTCGTTACGTTCACTAGCATCCAAATTTGAAAAGAAATTCCAAAAACTATGATTTAATAGTTAGTTATTATTAGTTAGTTAGTTAGTTATTATTTAGAATTTTCAGATTTTTTTTTCTTATTTTATGACTTTTGGATTTTCGAATTTACGAATTTTCAAATTTACTAATTTACGAAATTGCGAATTTTCGAAATGGCGAGTTTTCAAAGTTATGAAATTATGAATTTATGAGTTTTCAAATGTAGGAATTGCGAATGACCCGAAAAACGAAAGAAACCAAAAAACAAAAAAAAACAAAAAAAAAATGAACAAATTTTTCAGCAGTGCACTTGTCTAGTAGGTGGTGCTGAGATACAGTGTAGCTCTGGTTTAAGATCCCTTTCACACTGCTAGTGCGGCTAGTTTTATCGGCACTTTACCGTAGTTTTAGCGGCGCCTTTCGGCCGCTGCCGGGGCTCTTTTAAGCCCCACTAGTGGCCGAGGAAGAAAAGATTAATAGCGCCCGCAAAGCGCTGAAGAGCTTAGCAGGCGCTTCGGCAGTGGTGCCCATTTATTTCAATGGGCAGGGGTAGTGGAGGAGCGCCGTATACACCGCTCCTCCACCGCCCCAGGACTTTTTCTAATGTCCTGCAAGCGCATCGCCCCAGTGTGAAAGGTGCTTTTCAGGCGCTTTACAGGTGCTATTTTTAGAGCTAAAACGATTGAAAAGCTCCTTCAGTGTGAAAAAGGGGCAAGTGGAAGTAAATACTATTTTTTTTAATCTAGTACCTACAGGTAAGCCTATAATAAGGCCTATAATAAGACTTACCTGTAGGTACAGTGAATATCTCCTAAACTTGCACTGTTTAGGAGATATTCCCACTGAAGCAGCAGGTGACGTCACCTGCGCATGCGCTCTGAAGTGGAAGCATACCCGTGCTGCGGTCCATGGCGTCATCACGGCAGGGCCAAACAAATAGCCAGAGGACGCAGACCCGGAAAGAAAGAACTGGTGAAGATGGCAGCGCCTTCAGCGGTGACAGTGCGCCGCTGGAGTTCTTCATTCTAAGGTAAGTATTTCATAATATGCATCGCATACTAGCACATTATGCCATTGTCTTAAAAAACAAAAACAAATGCAGTTTACCACTGCTTTAAAGCGGAACTTCACCCAAAAGGGGTGTGAAACCGCCATTTACGGGATGTAAAATGATCAAATAGCAAACTGAATTATTATCAGGTCCTACAGGCTGAGGGAATGACTTGTGGTGAGGTGACACACAGGGCTGGCCAAAGACATTGTGCTGCCTGGGTCCAAGAATGAAATGCTGCCCCCCCCCCCCCAAAAAAAAAAAAAAAATCACGACCACCAAAAGGCCCCCACATCCATTATTTTTATATGATGATAATTAAAACTAAAATAAAATGTATCTGGAAGTCAGATTAACATGCAACAGCACCTTGTCTATATGCAAAATTATTTGACATACCATTATGTTCAATTTCAGGGGGCGGGCTAGGGCAGTATATAGACAGGCTAGGGTAGTAAATAGACAGGCTAGGGTAGTATAGGGGCAAGCTAAGGTAGTATATAGATAAGCTAGGGTAGTATATGGACAGGTTAAGGCAGTATAGGGGCAGGCTAGGGTATATAGACAGGCTAGGGTAGTATATAGACAGGCTAGGGTAGTACAGGGTCAGCCTAGGGCAGTATATAAACAGGCTAGGGTATTATATGGACAGGCTGGGGTAGTATATGGACAGGCTGGGGTAGTATATGGACAGGCTAGGTAGTATATGGACAGGCTAGGGTAGTATATGGACAGGCTAGGTAGTATATGGACAGGCTAGGTAGTATATGGACAGGCTAGGGTAGTATAAGGGCAGGCTAGGGCAGTACATAAACAGGCTAGGGCAGTATATATACAGGCTAGGGTAGTATATGGACAGGCTAGGTAGTATATAGACAGGTTAGGGTAGTATATAGACAGGTTAAGGCAGTATAAGGACAGGCTAGGGTATATAGACAAATTGTATAAGTAAAGGCGCAAAAAAATTGAGTGATGCCACCCCCCCGCCTGGACACTTCTTTGCGTTTCCAACCTCGTGTGGGGCGATCGGTTCTACAACAGTCGGCCGAGCACCCTCCTGAAGCACAGGACCCTTGAACAGCTGAGAGACTCCACTACAGCTGGCAGAACATCATCCAGCTACACATGAGAAACGCCACAGGACGGACACAGACGGACCCAAGGGATCGATTCCACTGAGGACAGCCCCATATCTTTGGGATATTATCCAATGCCTTCTTTTAACTACTAAAATGTGAGTTTACTATAAGAAAAACTTTACTGCATATTAAACTTGTAAAAAATCTGCACCCAGAGGCGCCTCTTCTGCTTCTCTTTTCTAGGGTATATAGACAGGCTAGGGTAGTAAATAGACAGGCTAGGGTAGTATAGGGGCAAGCTAAAGTAGTATATAGATAGGCTAGGGTAGTATATGGACAGGTTAAGGCAGGGGCATAACTAGAAATCACAGGGCCTCATAGCAAAATGTTGTATGCCCCCCCCCCACAAAAAAATGGTGGGGCATAAATGAAATACTGGATGTGGCTTAAAGGGCCTGGCTCAAAGGGGGTATGGTTCGAGTCTGAGATGAATGAGGGATGGAGGAAGGAAGGAAGGAAAGAAAGAAGGAAGGAAGGAAAGAAAGAATGAAGGAAAGATAGTGAGAGAAGGGATGGAGGGACAACAGGCCCAGATCCTACACCACAATAGCAATATATGTATTCCAGAAAGTTTAACAATCAACAGATAAAGATACTGCTGTTAGCGCTTCAATCATCCTCACCTGTGCCCAATGCAGCGTGACCAGTGCCCAATGTGGCCTGCCTGTTCCCAATGCATTGTGGCCTGCCCGTGCCCAATACAACCTCACCTGTGCCCAATACTGCCTCACCTGTGTCCACTTGTGCCCAATGCAGCTTGTCCAGTGCCCAATACAGCCTCACCTGTGCCCAATGCAGCCTCACCTATGTCCAATGCAGCGTGACCTGCCTGTGCCCAATGCAGCCTCACCTGTGCCCAATAGTGTCTCAACTGTGCCCACATGTGCCCAATGCAGCATGACCCTTGCACCATGCAGCCTCACCTGTGCCCACATGTGCCCAATGCAGCCTCACCCGTGCCCAATCCTGCCTCACCTGTGCCCACCTTTGCCCAATGCAGCCTCACCTGTGCCCAATACTGCCTCACCTGTGCCCAATGCAGCGTGACCCATGCACAATGCAGCCTCACCTGTGCAGAGGAAGAGGCGAGCCAGTGGCGGAACTACCGGAGAGGATGAGGAATGCATACTGCAGCCCTCAAATGACTGTTGGTGAGCGTGGAGCGTGGGGCTGCCTCAGAGTGGGGGGGGGGGGGGTGAGCACCGCCCGCCTGGTCCCTCAACCAGGGGAAGTGAGGAGAGGAAGAGGCAAGCTGTCCATACGTGCAGAGAGCTATAATAGCTTTCATTTGAATTTCCTGTGTTCCCGGGGCTCACTGTCACTAGCCCCACCTCTTGGCCCGGCGCCTTTGATGACCTCACATGTCCCGCATTGGACCGGTCTTCTGTCTATCAAAGACGCCGGGCCTCACGTCCCCTGGCTGGGGGACCATGCGGGCGGTGCTCGCCCCCCGTAGTATGCATTCCTCATCCTCCCTACAGGCCCCACTCGGCTGCGGGCCCCATAGCGCCTGCGTGGGTCGCTATGGCGGTAGTTCTGCCACTGGCTAGGATAGTGTATAGACAGGTTAAGGCAGTATAGGGGCAGGCTAGGGTATATAGACAAGTTAAGCCAGTATAGGGGCAGGCTAGGGTAGTATGCTAGTATGCAAGTGCTAAAAATGCAGCAGACAATATCAGCAAACACAAACATATGCATATGGTGTGAAAATTTAAGTATAACGTCCACAAATTAATTGGTAAATGTCCAACCAAAATAAATGATCAAAAAACTGTGCATGTGAATCTTCCAATTCTTGACGAACAGCAAGGAATAAATCTTCCACCACCATCACCTCCCACACATTCTACTCACCAGAATCCCATGGCACCCATTACAGGTAGTCATATGCGCCTGTGGATAATACCACTGGAAAAACCTCACAGCCCCAGCTCCGGTCCGGACAATCAGGATCAGGATCCTGTGGGACCTAGTGCAGGTCCTCATAAACACTTGTAGGAAATTCCAATGTAGAAATTTTCATAACCACAGCATCAATCCAAACAGGTATCCAAGGATTTAAAAAAGAAGAAAGAAAAGAAAAAGTGCTTCCATGGTGAAGTATATCAAAAACTTATTCAAAAATTTAGTTTTATGGAGGTTAAAATCAAATCTCCATCCAGCATGCTCTGACGTCATCAGGGGTCATCAGCTAATGATGTCAGAGTGCGCTGACGAAACGCGTAGGATGGCTTGAGCGTGATACATCACTTCCCACCGCTTGCAACGCAGCTGGAACGGCAACGGCATCTCCAACACATGAGTTGCGATCTCAGCTTTTATTTATTTATATTACTTATTTTGAGATTTTAGCTTCACTTTAGTCATTAACACTAGGTAAGAGCTAGAGATTCACCACTTGATCTCCAACACATGGTTGTGTTAGCTGATATGGAGATTTGAATTGAACTCATTTTAAAACTCAATTTTTGAATACATTTTTGATATACTTCACCATGGAAGCCCTTTTTATTTTTTTAAATCCTTAGATACCTGTTTGGATTGATGCTGTGGCTATGAACATTTCTACAACTGGAATTTCCTACAAGTGTTTATGAGGACCTGCACTAGGTCCCATAGGATCCTGATTGTCCGGACCGGAGCTGTGGCTGTGTCAGTGAAGTTCCCAGAATAGACATGATGCTGGGTGCTCTGGTGTGTGCGCCGGTGCGCGCTGGAGCGAGTGCCCCTGTGCGCGCTGTTGTGCACGCCGGCATGCGTGCACGCGCCTGTGCTCGTTGGTGTGTGCGTGTGGCCTTTGGCGCCAATCGGCCTATTTGAACTGTCAGTGCACTCTGCTCGATGCTGTCTGATCTGCATCTCCGTGTCCTTGCTTCTGTTACCCTGTCTGAACGTTTGATCTCCTGACTATCCGGCTTACCCCTTAGATTACCCTTGTCTTCCACCTGCACCTGACCTCGGCCTGTCTTGACTCTGAACCTGCCTGCTCCTCTGTACTTCGTTGCCCGCCTGTTGCCAACCCTACCTGTGACCCGATCTGCCTGCTCCGCTCCTGCTCTGCATCTGCTGCCTGTGCACCGGCCTGCCAGCCTGCTGTCAAGTAATCACCAAACCACCTTCACCTGGATTAGGGTTGCCACCTTTTCTTTATTACAAACCCAAACACTTTAGCGGCACAGGGCACACTTTTTTTTCGTAGTATACACTATAGGATTATAAAAGACCTGATACACCTTTGGGTGTCTCAAGGATAGTGGTAATGCAGCACGCAGCACCAAACATTGGATGTGGCTAAATTGCTCTTGCTGACATCATAGCCCCCCCCCCCAGTGCCCTATTGATGCCAAACCTGCCCCCAGACAGCGGCCCGCAGCTCCCGGATGGTAACAGATTTTTGTGCGACTATCCCAGTTACTTGGGGAGCCACAGCCAAGTCTAAATAATGTGTCCGGGTTTCAGGGAGACTGAAACCCGGACACATTATTCCAAACCGGGTTGTCCGGGTGAATCCCGGACAGGTGGCAACCCTAACCTGGATCCAGAGCCGTCTCTTTTGCTACCACCTGCCAGACTCTCATACCACTCTGCACTCCCATGCCGTCCTGTCTATACTACCAGAGGCCGCGAGCCAGACACGCAAGGGAGACCTTCCTCTGCTATATCTGGCTCATCGGTCAGGTACGTGGAAGTCTGACAGGCTGTGAGGTTTTTCCAGCGGCATTATCCACGGGCGCATATGACTAATCTGTAATGGGTGTCATGGGATTCTGATGAGTAGGATGTGTGGCAGGGGATGGTGGTGGAAGATTTATTCCTTGCTGTTCGTCAAGAATTGGAAGATTCACATGGACAATTTTGTGATCATTTCTTTTGATTGAACATTTACCAATTAATTTGTGGACGTTATACTTATATTTTCACACCATATGCATATGTTTTTGTTTGTTGATATTCTCTGATGCCCTTTTAGCACTTGCACTTTATTAAGTATTTTTGGGAGAGTGCGGTTCTAATTAATTAATACATTTTTAATTCATTCCTAGAAGAGAAGGAGAAGTGGCTGTGGTTCAGTTTGCTGCCCCTCTCAAAGTGCTACCTGGGTCCAATGGAGCATCTGGGACCCATGGTGGGGCCGGCACCGCGCATGGAATTTGGAGTCGTAGAGATGGGAATGTCGCACTGTCCCTGTGTGCATAGCACGCTGTAAGCTTGCAGCGGTGCCCCTCATTACTCGGCTCATTTACTAACACCTGTATTAGCTCACTGTCAGGGAGAGTGGAATGCAGTTAGTTAGACAAGTGATAATCCCATAATCTCATCATTTGCATACCCCTCATTAGCTGATTACAGCTGAACAAGGCCCCCTTCCCTGGCCCGGCCAGCTTGGGTGGCTTAGTAAATGAATCCGCAATGGGGAACGCGCACTCTGCATGTGTGGAAGGGATTAGAAGCATTAGCGTTTGTGTGAACCAATGTTGCAATCTACTCCGGACTGGATCAAACTAATTGGCTAGGCGGAGCAATGGCTGGATTCATTGGACGGTGTGTTTGCACAGGACAGACTCAATTTTGTCTCCTCGGCTCAGGTCTTTTGTTCACCGGGCCGGCTTTGTCTGGCTGGGCCCTTAGCACCTCCGTGTTTTCGGGGTAGGCTAAGGCGATTTCTGCCCGATGACAATGGGAGCCCAGAGATTGGGACAGCTATGCAACTCTTAGGCCAGGCTCAAGTGCCACTTGAGGGAACGACAATCCTCCCTGGGCCCTGGCTTTAGGAGAATACCAGAGAAGATTGAAATCCATAAACACCTCTGTAGTTTCTATAGGGGTTTATTGGATGGCTACATCGGGATTTAACTCCCCCCCCCCCCCCCCCGAGACATCAAACGCGCCGCCGATCACTCAGAAGAGGGGCTTTCAACGTTGGCTGGCCATTGAGTTTCAAGTCATTTCAATGCAGGAAAAATAACAAGCCGACGCTGTTTGAGCAGCTGTGGTCATGATTGGCTCAGAGATTGTGAAACCAGAAATAAGCTAACGGGAAAGTTGACTTGTCCGCCTTGTTCAGTAAACAATACAAATAAAGCCATTACAGAGGGGAAACTGTAGCAGTTTACTTAAAGAGCAACACACAGGGGGCCTGAGATCGATTCCACACCCAAAGTTTACACATGTGCTACAATGTTTTCTTATCGTTTTCCCATGTGCTCGTGGAACGATTTCATCACGTAGAATGGTCACACATCCCATTAAGAACACAGCGGTCCATAGCTCCTGAGAGAAGGATTGTTCAGATGATGCAGAAATATATTGGAAGATGCGTGGAGACACTGGCGTCATGGAGGCGCATCGGGCGCACATAGGAATCACTGAAGGGCAGAGTGCTCTAGGTGGGGGGCACTTGGAATCACTAGATGACACAGGGTTGGTTCTCTGGGGTGCACTCAGGGATACAGGGGTGCACTGGAGTCACTAGATTTCACAGGGTGTTCTGGGGTGCACCTAGAGACATGAGGGCACTGATTCACTAGAATACAGGGTATTCTGGGGTGTTCTTGGAGACACAGGGGTGCATCTGGAGCCACTGGGGTTGTACTGGAGTCACTAGATGACACAGGGTGTTTTGGGGTGCACTTGGAGACACAGGAGTGCACTGGAGTTACTAGAGGACAAAGGGTTTTCTGAGGTGCACTTGGTGGCACAGGGGTGCACTGGGGTGCACCTGGAGCCACTCGGTGACACAGTGCTCTGAGTTGCACTTGGAGATATGGGGGTGCACGTGGAGTCACTGTATGACAAAGGGTGTTTTGGGGTGCACTTGGAGACACAGGGGTGCACCTGGAGCCACTGGGTGACACAGTGCTCTGAGGTGCACGTGGAGATATGGGGGTGCACGTGGAGTCACTGTATGATAAAAGGTGTTCTGGGGTGCACTTGGAGACACAGGGGTGCACTGGAGTCACTAGATGACACAGGATCCTCTGGGGTGCACCTGGAGATATGGGGGGCACGTGGAGTCACTGTATGACAAAGGGTCTTCTGGGGTGCACTTGGAGACACAGGGCGTGCACTGGAGCCACTGAGTGACACAGTGCTCTGAGGTGCACTTGGAGATATGGGGGTGCACGTGCAGTCACTGTATGATAAAGGGTGTTCTGGGGTGCACTTGGAGACACAGGGGTGCACTGGAGTCATTAGATGACACAGGATCCTCTGGGGTGCACCTGGAGATATGGGGGGGCACGTGGAGTCACTGTATGACAAAGGGTGTTCTGGGGTGCACTTGGAGACACAGGAGTGCACCTGGTGCCACTGAGTGACACAGTGCTCTGAGGTGCACTTGGAGATATGGGGGTGCACGTGGAGTCACTGTATGATAAAGGGTGTTCTGGGGTGCACTTGGAGACACAGGGCGTGCACCTGGAGCCACTTGGTAACACAGTTCTCTGAGGTGCACTTGGAGATATGGGGGTGCACGTGGAGTCACTGTATGATAAAGGGTGTTCTGGGGTGCACTTGGAGACACAGGGGTGCACTGGAGTCACTAGATGACACATGATCCTCTGGGGTGCACCTGGAGATATGGGGGGGCACGTGGAGTCACTGTATGACAAAGGGTCTTCTGGGGTGCACTTGGAGACACAGGGGTGCACCTGGAGCCACTGAGTGACACAGTGCTCTGAGGTGCACTTGGAGATATGGGGGTGCACATGGAGTCACTGTATGATAAAGGGTGTTCTGGGGTGCACTTGGAGACACAGAGCGTGCACCTGGAGCCACTGGGTAACACAGTTCTCTGAGGTTCACTTGGAGATATGGGCGTGCACGTGGAGTCACTGTATGATAAAGGGTGTTCTGGGGTGCACTTGGAGACACAGGGGTGCACTGGAGTCACTAGATGACACAGGATCCTCTGGGGTGCACCTGGAGACAGGGGTTGCACTGGAGTCACTAAATGACACAGGATGCTCTGGGGGCCTCTTGGAGTCACTAGATGACACAGAATGTTTTGGAGGACACTAGAGTCTCTAGATGACCACAATACTCTGGGGGGCTCTTGGAGTCACTAGGTGTCACAGGATGCTCGGGGGGACACTGAAGTCACTAGATGAAACATGGTAATTTGGGATGCTCTCTGATACATGGGGGGCACACAGGGGTGCACTAGGAGTCCCTAGATGGCACGGGACACACTGGGGTACACTTGAGGATACAAGGGTACACAGGGGCACACTTGGAGTCCCTAGATGACACAAGGTTCCTTGGAGACATGCACATGGGTTTACATGGAGTCACTAGACTCACTAGATGATATAGGGTGCTCTGTGGGCATTTGGAGACACAGAGGCACACAGAGGTGTCACATGATGAAACAGGGTGCAGTGGGGTGGAGACACAGGGACGAACTTGGAGTCATTAGATGAAATGGGGTGCTCTAGTGTACACTTGAACAGACATGGGACACATATATGTGCTCTTGAAGTCACTGCATGAGACATGGGTGCACTTGAGTCAATGGATGACACAGGATTCTCTGTAAGCCACTGGAGTCAAGGGGGTGCACAGGGGTGAATTCAAAGTCACTAGATCAAGGGGGGAACTACATGACACAGGGTGTTCTGGGGGGGGGTTCTTGGAGAAACTAGACGATACAGGATGCCCTGGGGGGCTCTTGGAGGAACTAGATGACGCAGGTAGTTCTGGAGAGTTCTTGGATGTACTAGATGGCACAGGATGCTCTGCTTTTTTTTTTGGGGGGGGGGGGGGTGAGCTACTGGATGATACATGATGCTCTGGGGGGTTCTTGGAGGTTCTAGATGATACAGGATGCTCTGAAGAATTCTTGGAGGTACTAGAGGACACAGGATGCTATGACTGCATGAATCTGATCCAGGGCCGGTGACATGCAGGGCCACTCCCAACATTTGGGAGAGGATAGAAGTTCGACACCTCCAGGCCTCCTCCCACCTTCTACCACTTTGCAGGAGCCAAAAAGTAGGGCACAGATGTAAAGAGGAGACTTTCTGATTGGGGGTTTTGTGATGGAGGACTGTGTGATTGGGGGGCTCCGTGACTGGAGGGGGGGGACTTAAATGTGATGGAGGCTCTGATGGGATAGGGGTTAATGATAAAGGGGTCTTTGATTTATAGGGCTGACTCTGATGTGATGAGGAGCTCCCAAGTATAGCTAGATGACACAGGGTGTTCTCAGGGGTTCATGGAGGTACTAGATGATGCAGGATGCCCTGGGGGGCTCTTGGAGGAACTAGATGACACCGGGTGTTCTGGGGGGTTCTTGGAGGTACTAGATGATACAGGATGCTCGGGGGAGGGGGGGGGGGGCAACGGCACTAGATGCACAGGTAGTTCTGGAGAGAATTCTTGGATGTACTAAATGATAGAGGATGCTCTGGGGCTCTTGAAGGTACTAGATGACACAAGATGCTCTGTTTTTTTTTTTTATAGGTACTAAATGATACAGGATGCTCTGGGGGTTTCTTGAAGGTACTACATGATACAGGATGCTCTGTTGTTTTTGAAGGTACTAGATGACACAGGATGCTCTGGAGAGTTCTTGGATGTACTAGATGACACAGGATGCTCCGGGGGGCGAGGGGGGGGGGGGGGGTTCCTGAAGGGACTAGACGATATAGGATGCTCTGGAGAGTTCTTGAAGGTACTAGATGATATAGGATGCTCCGGGGGGAGGGGTTCTTGAAGGTACTAGATGATATAAGATGCTCTGGAGAGTTCTTGGAGGTACTAGATAAAATAGGATGCTCTGGGGGTTCTTGGAAGTACTAGATGATAAAGGATGCTCTGGAAAGTTCTTGGAGGTACCAGATGATATAGGATGCTCCGGGGGTGGCTCTTGGAGTTACTAGATGATATAGAATGTTCTGAAAAATTCTTGGAGGTACTAGATGATATAGGATGATAGGATGCTCCAGGGGGGTTCATGAAGGTACTA
Organism: Lithobates pipiens; assembly: GCF_037356315.1. Taxonomy (NCBI): domain Eukaryota; kingdom Metazoa; phylum Chordata; class Amphibia; order Anura; family Ranidae; genus Lithobates; species Lithobates pipiens. Next base: position 11,792,904 of record NW_027507786.1, read on the forward strand.
GATGACACAGGATGCTTGGGGGGGGGGGTTCTTGAAGGTACTAGATCAGGGGTCCCCAAACTACAGCCCTCCAGTTGTTCACGAACTACAATTCCCATCATGCCTAGTCATGTCTGTGAATGTCAGAGTTTTGCAATGCCTCATGGGATGTGTAGTTCCACAACAGCTGGAGGGCCGTAGTTTGGAGATCCCTGTACTAGATGATATAGGATGCTCTGGAGAGTTCTTGGAGGCACTAGATAATATAGGATGTTCGGGGGGGTTCTTGGAGGTACTAGATGATAAAGGATGCTGTGGAGAGTTCTTGGAGGTACTAGATGATATAGGATGCTATGGAGAGCTCTTGGAGGTACTAGATGATATAGCATGGTCTGGAAAGTTCTTGGAGGTACTAGATGATGCAGGATGCCCTGGGGGGGGGGGGGGGGTGGAGGTACTAGATGATAAAGGATGCTCTGGCGAGTTCTTGGAGGTACTAGATGACACAGAATGCTGTGGAGAGTTCTTGAAGGTACTAGATGACACAGAATGCTCTGGAGAGTTCTTGGAGGTACTAGATGATATAGGATGCTCTGGAGAGTTCTTGGAGGTACTAGATGATATAGGATGCTCTGGAGAGTGCTCTTGGAGGTACTAGATGATGCAGGATGCTCTGGGGGGGGGGTTCTTGAAGGGACTAGATGACACAGGATGCTCCGGGGGAGGGGGGGGGGTGGTTGATATAAAATGATATAGAATGTTCTTAAAAGTTCTTGGAGGTACTAGATGATATAGGATGATAGGATGCTCCAGGGGGGTTCTTGAAGGTACTAGATGACACAGGATGCTCTGGAGAGTTCTTGAAGGTACTAGATGACACAGAATGCTCTGGAGAGTTCTTGAAGGTACTAGATGATATAGGATGATAGGATGCTCAAGGGGGGTTCTTGAAGGTACTAGATGACACAGAATGCTCTGGAGAGTTCTTGAAGGTACTAGATGACACAGAATGCTCTGGAGAGTTCTTGAAGGTACTAGATGATATAGGATGATAGGATGCTCCAGGGGGGTTCTTGAAGGTACTAGATGACACAGAATGCTCTGGAGAGTTCTTGGAGGTACTAGATGATAAAGGATGCTCTGGAGAGTTCTTGGAGGTACTAGATGATATAGGATGATAGGATGCTCCAGGGGGGTTCTTGAAGGTACTAGATGACACAGAATGCTCTGGAGAGTTCTTGAAGGTACTAGATGACACAGAATGCTCTGGAGAGTTCTTGAAGGTACTAGATGATATAGGATGATAGGATGCTCCAGGGGGGTTCTTGAAGGTACTAGATGACACAGGATGCTCTGGAGAGTTCTTGAAGGTACTAGATGACACAGAATGCTCTGGAGAGTTCTTGAAGGTACTAGATGACACAAAATGCTCTGGAGAGTTCTTGGAGGTACTAGATGATAAAGGATGCTCTGGAGAGTTCTTGGAGGTACTAGATGATATAGGATGCTCTGGGGGTTTCTTGAAGGTGCTAGATGATAAAGGATGCTCTGGAGAGTTCTTGGAGGTACTAGATGATATAGGATGCTCTGGGGGGTTCTTGGAGGTACTAGATGATATAGGATGCTCTGGGGGGTTCTTGAAGGTACTAGATGTTATAGGATGCTCTGGGGGCTTCTTGGAGGTACTAGATAATATAGGATGCTCTATAAAATTGCTACAACCGATACACAACCAATCAAGGAAACATGTAAAATAATTGCTGTACTGTTATGTTGCATTACATCTTATCATTGCACTGGTACAGGGCTGGTAATTATGACGTAGAACAGACAGTTTTTATTTCAGGCACTGACAATTGAGTTCCATCCTCCACTTTACACATCAGAGGGGCTCTAACCTGCAGTTAGTTTATTTTCACCACCCGGCCCCCCTTGTTTGTTTGTGTTGGATCAATGACAGCTACAAAGTGTCTGCGGACAATGCCGAGTGGCATATGGTGTCACAGAATAGACACAATTGCAGCGTGTTAATGGGAAGCATATGGGACGAGGGAGCAGCCAGCATATGGAATCAGACAGAAAACACAGCCGGAGGAAGGATGGAGATCGGTGGGCTGCCGATGGCGATCGCTGGTCAAATCATTTTCGATTTATAAATTTCAACAATCAAAACACAAATTTATTAAGACTCAACTTTAAAAAACAAACAAAAAACATAGTTTTGGACAGAGTAGTAAATGATTAGAGACTTTCAGGTTTTCATCACTGTCTGTGTCCCCCTGAGGAGGTTTCCTCTCACTTCCTGTCCTGGTGACACCCTGCTACACAGTGACCCATAAGTCATCACTGGTACAGAAAGCGAGGAATAATCTCAGTAATGGAACAAAGACTCCAACCTTTCCTCGCTCCTTCCAAACTTGAAAAAAAGAATATGACTGGTGTAAAGATTTATGCGGAGTAATGTGCCAGTGTATCACTTCCAGGTATTTATTCCCTCTCACAGAGATCACAGTACTCCCCCTGACAATGCCTTCATCTGCTTTTCTCTCCAGAGGGACAGCGCCATCTTTGTTCAGGGATCATCCAGGGTCACCATCGACTTCCTGGACTGAGATGATGGCTCAGAAATGACCCATGTGTCATTTAAATCCTGGTTACTGTGCAGTTCTTGGCTGTGTTCACAAATGTCTGACATAGATCAGCCAGCCTTGCTACAAAGTTACAATGTTGAATGGGAGGGGAGACTGTGGGAATGCTTCCTCCTGCCTGCAGCAGACTGATGACATCATTGCAGCCTAGGCAAAGTCACTGACTGGAGCTCAACAACAGCTTTCTAACCACTTCTGTGCCTTGGCCTTTTATACACAGCGACGGGTTATACTGCGGCTACAGACATCATCCCGGTATCAACATTTTCAGCTGGTGATTCCCTTTTATGTAGAAGTGTTTTAAGTGGCTATAAAGCCACTTGGTCACTTCTACTGGCAGCGGAAGGGGGTCCTCCCACCGTCCTGTCTCCGCCCCCATCTTTACTGGGCTCTCCCATCCCATTGGACTAAGGCCGCGTACACACGGGCGGACTGTTCGTCCAACTTTGTCCGCTGAACAGTGTTTGGGCGGACAGTCCGCTCGTGTGTGGGCTTTCAGCGGACAGTTTCAGCGGACAGTTTCAGCGGACAGTTGGACGGACAAGGTTTTCCGGAAATTCCGTAAAACTGTCCGCTGAAACCTTGTTTCAGCGAACAGTCCGCTCGTGTGTAGGCTTGTTCGTCAAACAAAGTCGCGCGCATGCTCAGAAAGGATTTTCACACCGAAAGCTATAATGCAGTGTATAGGACGTCGTATTTTTCGTCCCGTCGTACGTGCCGTTCACGTCATCGCGCACGGTTTCAGCAAACTGTTCGTCCGTCGTGTGTGGCCATGTCCGTCCATGCTAAGTTTGAGCGGACTGTTTGCCGAAACTGTTGGACGGACAAAGTTGGGCGAACAGTCCGCGCGTGTGTACGCAGCCTTACTTTGTTCCTCCCACTTCTGCAGGTGGTCTTCTCACCTTCCTGTCTCCGCCCCCCATCTTTACCGGGCTCTCCTGTCCCATTGGACTAACTTTGTTCCACTTCTGCAGGTGGTCCTCCCACCTTCCTGTCTCCGCCCCCATTTTTACCAGGCGCTCCCATCCCATTGGACTAACTTTGTTCCTCCCACTTCTGCAGGTGGTTCTCCCACCTTCCTGTCTCCGCCCCCATCTTTACTGGGCTCTCCAATCCCATTGGACTAACTTTGTTCCTCCCACTTCTGCAGGTGGTCCTCCCACCTTCCTGTCTCCGCCCCCATCTTTACCGGGCTCTCCAATCCCATTGGACTAACTTTGTTCCTCCCACTTCTGCAGATGGTCCTACCACCTTCCTGTCGCCGCCCCCCATCTTTACCGGGCTCTCCCATCCCATTGGACTAACTTTGTTCCTCCCACTTCTGCAGGTGGTCCTCCCACCTTCCTGTCGCCCCCCCCCCATCTTTACCGGGCTCTCCCGTCCCATTGGACTAACTTTGTTCCTCCCACTTCTGCAGGTGGTCCTCCCACCTTCCTGTCGCCCCCCCCCCCATCTTTACCGGGCTCTCCCGTCCCATTGGACTAACTTTGTTCCTCCCACTTCTGCAGGTGGTCCTCCCACCTTCCTGTCTCCGCCCCCATCTTTACCGGGCTCTCCAATCCCATTGGACTAACTTTGTTCCTCCCACTTCTGCAGGTGGTCCTCCTACCTTCCTGTCGCCGCACCCCATCTTTACCAGGCTCTCCCGTCCCATTGGACTAACTTTGTTCCTCCCACTTCTGCAGGTGGTCCTCCCACCTTCCTGTCTCCGCCCCCATCTTTACCGGGCTCTCCAATCCCATTGGACTAACTTTGTTCCTCCCACATCTGCAGGTGGTCCTACCACCTTCCTGTCGCCGCCCCCCATCTTTACCGGGCTCTCCCGTCCCATTGGACTAATTTTGTTCCTCCCACTTCTGCAGGTGGTCCTCCCACCTTCCTGTCGCCGCCCCCATCTTTACCGGGCTTTCCCATCCCATTGGACTAATTTGTTCCTCCCACTTCTGCAGGTGGTCGTCTCACCTTCCTGTCGCTGCCCCCATCTTTACCCAGCTCTCCCGTCCCATTGGACTAATTTTGTTCCTCCCACTTCTGCAGGTGATCCTCCCACCTTCCTGTCGCCGCCCCCAATCTTTACCGGGCTCTCCTGTCCCATTGGACTAACTGTGCTCCTCCCATTGTGCGATGTCAGAAATTGGAAGGGACAAGGATTTCGTCACCTTCGGGTGTCTGGCTTGTGGGAGCATACTGATCTCGGTTTGATCTTATGCTTTGGTGCCCAGAGGAAAGATCTGGGGTCTAATAAAAAGGACCTGTCATGGCCCATGCTGTCACAAGGGATGTTTATTTTATTACATTTTTAAATTTTTAGAATTTTTATTATTTTAAACAATTAGACTTATTGAAATCACGTACAGGAAAGTACATAGCATAAAAGATTAGAAAGTTAGGGATGTTGTTAATCTCTTGTGATAGCAATAAAGTTGATCCAAAAAAATAAATAAATAAAGGTACAATGTTTAAAAAAAAATATTTTAAATAAAAGAAATAATAAAAAAAAAAGATTTAAGGGGGGGGGGGCAAATATTTGTGCCAGGAGGGGCGATTTTAGCAGGGGGGTGGAATTGTACTGCGAGGAGGGTGGTGGGGTTATGCTTAGAGGGAGAGTGCAGATTAGTGTTTGATTTCTTTGGGGGAGTAGGTTAATTTGTGCTGGGGGTATATGGGGAGAGAGAGGATTTGAGCATGGGGGGGGCAAAGATTTGTGCCAAGAGGGGCGATTTCAGCAGGTGTGTGGAATTACACTGAGAGGAAGGGGGGATTTATGCTTAGGGGGAGTATGCAGATTAGTGTTCGATTTTTTTGGGGGAGGGGGAAGATTTATGCTGGTAGGGATGATTGGATGGTATTTGTGCTAGGAGGGTGGATTTTGAGTGGGGGAGACAGGATTTGTGCTTGGAGGGGAAGTTTGAGGGGTAGAGGATTTGTGCTAGGAGGGGAAAGATTTTGTTTTTTTGAGGGGGGGTTATTTTTGCTAAGTGCATATAGGGAGAGAGAGGATTTCAGATGGGGGGGCAAAGTTTAATGCCAGGGGGGACATTTTCAGCAGGGGGTGGGTTTGTACTGGGGGGAAAGGGGGATTTATGCTTAGGGGGAGTATGCAGATTAGTGTTCAATTTTTTGGGGGCAGGGGGGAGGATTTATGCTAGTAGGGATGATTTTAGGGTATTTGTGCTAGGAGGGTGGATTTGGAGTGGGGGAGAGAGGATTTGTGCTTGGATGGGAAGTTTGAGGAGTAGAGGATTTGTGCTAGGAGATGGAAGTTTTTTGATTTTTTTTGGGAAGGGGGGGTTATTTGTGCTGGGTGCATATGGGGGGAAGAGAGGATTTTGGATGGAAAAGGGGGGGCAAAGATTTGTGCCAGGGGGGGGGCATTTTCAGCAGGGGGTGGATTTGTACTGGGGGGGATTTATGCTTAGGGGGAAGTATGCAGGTTAGTGTTTGATTTCTTTTGGGGGGGGAGTTTTTGCTGACACATAATCATACATCTTGGGGGGGGGTTTGCTGACACATAATCATACATCTTGGGGGGGTTTGCTGACACATAATCATACATCTTGGGGGGTGGGGTTTGCTGACACATAATCATACATCTTGGGGGGGGGGGGGGGTTGCTGACACATAATCATACATCTTGGGGGGGGGTTGCTGACACATAATCATACATCTTGGGGGGGGGGTTTGCTGACACATAATCACACATCTTGGGGGGGGGGGGGTTGCTGACACATAATCATACATCTTGGGGGGTTGCTGACACAAAATCATACATCTTGGGGGGGGGGGGGGGTTGCTGACACAAAATCATACATCTTGGGGGGGGGGGGGTTGCTGACACATAATCATACATCTTGGGGGGAGGGGGGTTTGCTGACACATAATCATACATCTTGGGGGGAGGGGGGGTTTGCTGACACATAATCATACATCTTGGGGGGAGGGGGGGTTTGCTGACACATAATCATACATCCTGGGGGGGGGGGTTGCTGACACATAATCATACATCTTGGGGGGGGGTTTGCTGACACATAATCATACATCTTGGGGGGGGGGGGTTGCTGACACATAATCATACATCTTGGGGGGGGTTGCTGACACATAATCATACATCTTGGGGGGGGGGGTTTGCTGACACATAATCATACATCTTGGGGGGGGGGGGTATGCTGACACATAATCATACATCTTGGGCGGGGGTTGCTGACACATAATCATACATCTTGGGGGGGGGGGGGGTTGCTGACACATAATCATACATCTTAGGGGGAGGGGGGTTTGCTGACACATAATCATACATCTTGGGGGGGGTTGCTGACACATAATCATACATATTGGGGGGGGGGGGTTGCTGACACATAATCATACATCTTGGGAGGGGGGGGGGGGTTGGTGACACATAATCATACATCTTCGGGGGGGGGGGGGTTTGCTGACACATAATCATACATCTTGGGGGGGGGGGGGGTATGCTGACACATAATCATACATCTTGGGCGGGGGTTGCTGACACATAATCATACATCTTGGGGGGGGGGGGGGTTTGCTGACACATAATCATACATCTTAGGGGGGGGGGGTTGCTGACACATAATCACACATCTTGGGGGGGGGGGGTTGCTGACACATAATCATACATCTTGGGGGGGGGGTTTGCTGACACATAATCATACATCTTGGGGGGGGGGGGGGGGTATGCTGACACATAATCATACATCTTGGGCGGGGGTTGCTGACACATAATCATACATCTTGGGGGGGGGTTGCTGACACATAATCATACATCTTGGGGGGGGGGTTGCTGACACATAATCATACATCTTAGGGGGAGGGGGGTTTGCTGACACAAAATCATACATCTTGGGAGGGGGGGGGGGTTGGTGACACATAATCATACATCTTCGGGGGGGGGGGGGTTGCTGACACATAATCATACATCTTAGGGGGAGGGGGGTTTGCTGACACATAATCACACATCTTGGGGACACATAACATAATCATACATCTTGGGGGGGGGGGGGGTTGCTGACACATAATCATACATCTTGGGGGGGGGGGGGTTGCTGACACATAATCATACATCTTAGGGGGAGGGGGGTTTGCTGACACATAATCATACATCTTGGGGGGGGGGGGGGTTGCTGACACATAATCATACATCTTGGGAGGGGGGGGGGTTGCTGACACATAATCATACATCTTGGGGGGGGTTGCTGACACATAATCATACATCTTGGGGGGGGGGGGTTGCTGACACAAAATCATACATCTTGGGGGGGGGGGGGGTTGCTGACACATAATCATACATCTTGGGGGGAGGGGGGGTTTGCTGACACATAATCATACATCTTGGGGGGAGGGGGGGTTTGCTGACACATAATCATACATCTTGGGGGGAGGGGGGGTTTGCTGACACATAATCATACATCTTGGGGGGAGGGGGGGTTTGCTGACACATAATCATACATCCTGGGGGGGGGGGTTGCTGACACATAATCATACATCTTGGGGGGGGGTTGGTGACACATAATCATACATCTTGGGGGGGGGGGGTTGCTGACACATAATCATACATCTTGGGGGGGGGTTGCTGACACATAATCATACATCTTGGGGGGGGCGGGGTTGCTGACACATAATCATACATCTTGGGGGGGGGGTTGCTGACACATAATCATACATCTTGGGGGGGGGGGGGGTTGGTGACACATAATCATACATCTTGGGGGGGGGGGGGTTGGTGACACATAATCATACATCTTGGGGGGGGGGGGGGTTGCTGACACATAATCATACATCTTGGGGGGGGGGGGGGGTTGGTGACACATAATCATACATCTTGGGGGGGGGGGGGGGTTGGTGACACATAATCATACATCTTGGGGGGGGGGGGGTTGGTGACACATAATCATACATCTTGGGGGGGGGGGGGGGTTGCTGACACATAATCACACATCTTGGGGACACATAACATAATCATAAATCTCTCTGAGAAAAGAAAAAAAAAAAGCCCGGTGACAACGCAGGAGACAAAGAGTTGTCACCATTACCAGGAAGTGGCCGGCGAGGACTCTCATGGCGGGATCACCGGGGATTATTTTAATGGCAGCCGAAGGCTGATGGAAAATGACCTTTGAAGTGACGTTGACATATGAAATCTTATCTGAGAACTTAGCGATTGATACATTTGCTACATTGTTTATCTCATTAGATATCGTCTTCATCTCATGACATAAATGGTGACCCCGGGATCTGCGCGGAGACTCTTGTGCCTCCTCCGAGCGCTCTCCCCCCCCCCCCCCCTCCCCCTCCCCTCCTCCTCCGGGGCTCAGTGTAAGACATGGCTGTTTGACTTTTTTTTTTACTTGTCTGATCTGTCATTGCCCTCAACTGCTAAACAGGTCCCAGTACGTATTGATCACTTAATTTATCTTTTCTTAACACGGCTTGCAACGTCTGGTGCTGTGTGTTCGAGGTATTGAGACCAAACAGCCGGCTGTTCATATTGTCCTGACTGGTTAGGCCCGGGAATAAAAGGGGGAGCAGGTGGTGTGACTAAAGTAGACCCTTCAGAGAATAGGCCAACCTCCGCTCCGGTCCCCACCCTCCAACTGTTCCACATTAAAGCGCTGAACTGTGGCCCTACAGTCCGAATTTTACACCACCGCCTTACAAACCGGACAGAATCTCCTTTGTGGAAAGGTCTTTGTTAATCGGCAGACGGTTTTGGTGGTTGGGGGGGGGGGGGTGGGGGGGGGGGGTTTGCTGGTGTAAAAAAAAAAAAAAAAGTATTGTCATATGTGCGGAGAATGAGGACCGTGCAGGCACCAGTCAAGGCCAATTACTCAATATGGCTTCAGAGGTTTCATTTCATAAATATTTAAGAGATATTAAGAGTCGTCTATGGAGGCAATTAAAAAGTATTTTATTTTGTACCATCTCGTGTTTTTGCCGCAGGTTGGAAAGAGTCGGCCTGGGAGATTGACGGAACGGGGTCAGAAGTTACAAAACGCTATCCGGCAAATAGTGCAACCATGTGTCACATGGGCGATATATAACTCATGGGGTAGATGCATTAACCCCTATACTATTTTATCACATAGATAAAAACAAGTGATATCCTCACAAACGCATGACCATAACAAGGGTATCATAAAATACAGGTGAGAAGAACGCTTCCAGAAACATACCACTAGACTGGTGACAGTGAAGACCCTGCAGCATTCAATGTGGCTTATGCAGTGCCGGGGCAAAGATGTGGGAGCCTTTGGGTGGGGGGCTCATTGGAATCTGGAAAACCCCTTTAAAAATAAGGGGACACCAAGATACAACACCCCCCCCCCCCATTTTGTATGGGGTGGAGGAACTGGCATGTTCTGCACAGAGCTCTGACCTCAACCCAACTGATCAACTTTGGGATAAATTGGAATGAGCCGGGTCTTCTCATTCAACATCTTCATAAAGACATGGTTTGGCCAGTTTGGCGTACAGGAACTGGCATGTCCTGCACAGAGCTCTGACCTCAACCCAACTGATTAATTTTGGGATAAATTGGAATGAGCCGGGTCTTCTCATTCAACATCTTCATAAAGACATGGTTTGGCCAGTTTGGTGTAGAGGAACTGGCATGTCCTGCACAGAGCCCTAACCTCAACCCAACTGATTAATTTTGGGATAAATTGGAATGAGCTGGGTCTTCTCATTCAACATCTTCATAAAGACATGGTTTGGCCAGTTTGGCGTACAGGAACTGGCATGTCCTGCACAGAGCCCTGACCTCAACCCAACTGATCAACTTTGGGATAAATTGGAATGAGCCGGGTCTTCTCATTCAACATCTTCATAAAGACATGGTTTGGTCAGTTTGGTGTAGAGGAACTGGCATGTCCTGCACAGAGCTCTGACCTCAACCCAACTGATTAATTTTGGGATAAATTGGAATGATCCGGGTCTTCTCATTCAACATTTTCATAAAGACATGGTTTGGCCAGTTTGGTGTAGAGGAACTGGCATGTCCTGCACAGGGCTCTGACCTCAACCCAACTGATCACCTTTGGGATAAATTGGAATGAGCCGGGTCTTCTCATTCAACATCTTCATAAAGACATGGTTTGGCCAGTTTGGTGTAGAGGAACTGGCATGTCCTGCACAGAGCTCTGACCTCAACCCAACTGATTAATTTTGGGATAAATTGGAATGAGCCGGGTCTTCTCATTCAACATCTTCATAAAGACATGGTTTGGCCAGTTTGGTGTAGAGGTACTGGCATGTCCTGCACAGAGCCCTGACCTCAACACAACTGATCAACTTTGGGATAAATTGGAATGAGCCGGGTCGTCTCATTCAACATCTTCATAAAGACATGGTTTGGCCAGTTTGGTGTAGAGGTACTGGCATGTCCTGCACAGAGCCCTGACCTCAACACAACTGATCAACTTTGGGATAAATTGGAATGAGCCGGGTCGTCTCATTCAACATCTTCATAAAGACATGGTTTGGCCAGTTTGGTGTAGAGGAACTGGCATGTCCTGCACAGAGCTCTGACCTCAACCCAACTGATTAATTTTGGGATAAATTGGAATGAGCCGGGTCTTCTCATTCAACATCTTCATAAAGACATGGTTTGGCCAGTTTGGTGTAGAGGTACTGGCATGTCCTGCACAGAGCCCTGACCTCAACACAACTGATCAACTTTGGGATAAATTGGAATGAGCCGGGTCGTCTCATTCAACATCTTCATAAAGACATGGTTTGGTCAGTTTGGTGTAGAGGAACTGGCATGTCCTGCACAGAGCCCTAACCTCAACCTTACTTAATTAGTTTTAGAGCTACAGAGAGGTTAGTGTTGCAGGGAGGGCAAGGGAGAGGCCTGCGGTTGGGGTTGCCCAGACAGTTGTTAATAATATTAGGGTAACAAGGAGTGTCAGTGTGACGGTTAGTGTCAGGGTTAGTGTTAGGGTCACCCGGAGGGACCCTATGATGCATGGGGGAGGGTGGTTTGGTCGAGACACGTGGGCTGAGGCTGCTCTTTACTTTCATGTCACACGGGCTGGTCAGGAGAGCGGTGTTTCTTCCATTTAGGGTCACAGGGAGGATTAATGTGAAAGTTAAAGCTATAGGAAGGCTACATGCATGGGTTAGTGTTAGGGTTACAGCTGTATAAGTGTCAGGGTTATGGGGGTGTAGCACCCTCTAGTGTACAAAGTAGTTAGGAAAATCTAGCTGGCTCACAGTAGCTTAATTGAGTCTGGGTAATTGCTGTGGGTTCAGATGTAGTTCATCTGAGGGGCTCTACAGGTCAGGCTTCTGGATGGAGATGACTGTGTGCAGGATGGAGATGCCATGGAGATGACTGTGTGCAGGATGGAGATGACATGGAGATGACTGTGTGCAGGATGGAGATGACATGGAGATGACTGTGTGCAGGATGGAGATGACATGAAGATGACTGTGTGCAGGATGGAGATGCCACGGAGAGATCACTTTGTGCAGGATGGAGATGACATGGAGATGACTTTGTGCAGGATGGAGATGACATGGTAGATTACTGTGTGCATGATGGAGAGGACATGGTAGATGACTGTGTGCAGGATGGAGATGCCATGGAGATGACTGTGTGCAGGATGGAGATGACATGGAGATGACTGTGTGCAGGATGGAGATGCCATGGAGATGACTGTGTGCAGGATGGAGATGACATGGAGATGACTGTGTGCAGGATGGAGATGCCATGGAGATGACTTTGTGCAGGATGGAGATGGCATGGTAGATTACTGTGTGCAGGATGGAGATGCCATGGAGATGACTGTGTGCAGGATGGAGATGACATGGAGATGACTGTGTGCAGGATGGAGATGCCATGGAGATGACTGTGTGCAGGATGGAGATGACATGGAGATGACTGTGTGCAGGATGGAGATGCCATGGAGATGACTTTGTGCAGGATGGAGATGACATGGTAGATTACTGTGTGCATGATGGAGATAACATGGAGATGACTTTGTTAAGGATGGAGATGACATGGTAGATTACCGTGTGCAGGATGGAGATGACATTGTAGATGACTGTGCAGGATGGAGATGACATGGTAGACGACTGTGTGGAGGATGGAGATGACTTTGTGCAGGATGGAGATGACATGGTAGATGACTGTGTGCAGGATGGAGATGACAGCCATACCCACAAGATACAGACCACCCCAAATGGCTGCAGCTCGCTCCCCCTTCAAAAAGAAAAAGAGAGGGACACTACCCACTCTAGCCATCATGATCCTCCCCCCAGAGATCCAGATGCAGAGAGAGCCCAAATGACAGTACTAAACCTAGCAGTAGCACTCAAGGCTCAAGCTGGTCTGGTGTGATGTTTGCTCCATCACTGACATCTCTGAGACATGCTGCTACTGTATTGAAAATGATTGTGGCGCCCAGGTAAATCAAAATAGAGACACACTTCTAGTCATAGAGATTCCCCCGCCTCCAGGAAGTCAGGTTCGCCGGTTTGTAGACTGCTCAGTCTTCTTGAGTGCATAGTTGCCAACACTCTCAAAAAAAACTTTTTTTTTTCTGTAAGAGTATTATTATTAATTAGGGCCGGGGTGTTTATTTGTAGGCATGGTCTAGGAGTGAAAAATTGGCGTTGTTTAAATTATTCTAGATATGGGGCATGGTTTAAAGGGGGTGTGGTTAGAATCTGAGTTGACATACATTGTGGAGAATGTGGTAATATATAGGGAATATAGGTAGGGCAGTGTATAGGGGTCAGTAGTATGTAGAGCAGTCTACAGAGATCGGTAGTATGTAGGGCAGTGTCCAGAATTCAGTAGGATGTAGGGCAGTGTACAGAGGTCAGTAGTATGTAGGACAGTGTACAGAGGTCAGTAGTATGTAGAGCAGTGTACAGAGGTCGGTAGTATGTAGAGCAGTGTACAGAGTTCAGTAGTATGTAGAACAGTGTACAGAGGTCGGTAGTATGTAGGGGAGTTTACAGAGGTCAGTAGTATGTACAGCAGTGTACAGAGATCGGTAGTATGTAGGGGAGTGTACAGAGGTTAGTAGTATGTAGAGCAGTGTACAGAGGTCAGTAGTATGTAGAGCAGTGTACAGAGGTCAGTAGTATGTAGAGCAGTGTACAGAGGTCGGTACTATGTAGAGCAGTGTACAGAGGTCAGTAGTATGTAGAACAGTGTACAGAGGTCGGTAGTATGTAGAACAGTGTACAGAGGTCAGTAGTATGTAGAGCAGTGTACAGAGGTCGGTAGTATGTAGGGGAGTGTACAGAGGTCAGTAGTATGTAGACCCGTGTACAGAGGTCAGTAGTATGCAGGGCAACTTCCAGAGGTCTGCAGTATGTAAGGCAGTGTCCAGAGGTCAGTAGTATGTGGGCATTAGCAGGGCAAAGTACAGGGGTCAGCAGGGTAGAGGTTGGGGTATCAGCAGGGCAGAGGACAGGGGGGTCAGGAGGGCACAGTACAGGGGTTCAGAAGTGCATGGGGCACAACACAGGTGGTCAGGAGGGCACAGTGTATGGTACAGAAGTGGTTTCCTCCACGATCAGAGCGGCACAGGGAAGCTGCTGTCCTATATCTACATGTTCTGGTGTGCTGAACTGCTGATCTGTTTACACCCACCTCGATGAATGGGCAATTTAATCAAGTTCACCTGAAACATTGACAGGCAAACCTAAACGAACCCACCATGTGAAAGGGACCTTAACGATGGCGACAGAAAGCAGGGAGTGTGACAAATTGGGTTTAAGACTGCACTGCAGAGGAGTTCAGACCCCCCTCTCCACAAAGTATAGATTCCCTTGCTCAATACAAACCTCCCTGCTAGCCCAATTATACCGCATGCTGCTTTCTTGGTGCTTCAAAACATCTCCAAAGCCTCCATAGAAGTCTATGACAATACTTGGCAACAGCACCTGCAGCTTTTGGGAGGCTTTTATTCAGTTTTAGCTTCACTTTGTATTGGAGGTATTGCAGGTATGATATATCCCAGGATGCATTGGGAAACCAACAAGCAAACCGAAAAGATGTCAGTAGTCACTTCCGATTCATGTGTATATATTCTGTGAGTGTCTGGTGCTGACGTCACATCTGCTGTGCAGTGTGGAGCAGCAGGAAGGTGAGCAAGGCCTGGACTGGAGTGGAGCAACTAGCAGACAGCACACGTGGTGTGCAACATGGGAAAGCGAATGGGAAAAGAAGAGAGAGGACTGAGCAGCAGAGGATCAGCAGAGCCGGGGGACCAGAGCAGGAGATTTAGCAGTTCAATATGTGGTGCACAGCATAGGAGCAATAAAGCGGGGGGATGAGAGGGGACCACAGAGAGAGGAGGATCCACAGGATCAGCAGAGCTGGGAGTTACTACTGAGTGGGGGATCAGCAGAGCTTGGGGTTACTACTGAGTGGGGGATCAGCAGAGCTGGGGGTTACTACTGAGTGGGGGATCAGCAGAGCTGGGGCTTACTACTGAGTGGGGCATCAGCGGAGATGGAGGTAACTACTGAGTGGTGGATTAGAAGGGCTGGGGGTACTACTGAGTGGGGAATCAGCAGGGCTGGGAGTTACTACTGAGCAGAGGATCAGCAGAGCTAATGGCTCTCAGCTGAGTGGGGCATCAGCAGAGCTGGGGGTACTACTGAGTAGGGGGTCTGCTGAACAAGGGTACTGATGAGCTGGGGATCTGCTCAACAGGGGTACTAATGAGCGGGGGATATGCTGAGTAGGGGTACTATTTAGTGGAGGTTCTAGTGGGCCCCTTTAAAACAAATAGAAAATCAACACACACACACACACACACAGGGCATTTGCCAAGCTTCAATAAAGCATCACAAAGGAATAAAACAAGCATAAAAAGTGTTAGAAATTCTGTATATAGCCCAAAAGAACAGACAGTGCACAGTCCATGTGGGTTTTGCTCCTGCTTAACTGCAGACAGGAAACATGAATCTTTATTCAGGGAAAAGACATAGAGTATACCATAGATGGAGCTACAAACTTATAAACACTGCCATCTACTGGTTGAAGAATATATCTCTACTAAATACTGATGTACAGTAGTTGTTGCACAACATACAATTCTGTATTTCAACAAAAAAGCATTTTGTGGTAGGTGCTTTTTTTTTTTTTAAATCTTTTATTTAATCAAAAGACAAGATCCATAGCATCAAAGTGGTGAAGATGAAGGAACATACAGTACAACATAGTACACTTTCATACAACATCATATAAAAAACAACATGTATGACTAGTGTCCAGACTGCACCACGTATTCCTGGCCGATGTATGTTAAAAATATAACATTATATCTTCTCAAAGGAGAAGAGATTATAGCGTGGAGCCATAGAGATATGGAGAAAAATAGAAGGAAGAAGAGATCAAAAATAAAGGGAAATAAGTTAGAAGGAAGTAAGGATGGGGGAGGGGGAGGGGTGGTAGGTGCTTTATTGTGTTGTAGCACCCTCGAGCTAGTGTACTAGGTGTACATAGTTCAGTTGTTAATGTAGGCAAATTGGCTTGGCTGAGAGCCAGGCCTGAACTGAATCTGATTGTCAGTGCTGGGCTCAGCCCTTCCTTCTCAGTGCTGGCCGCTCAGCTGTCGGCTAATTGCCAGCTCCTATCTCTCCACAGTTACTCAGCTGTTGATGATATCCTGCTCGTCAATCCTGCCTACTTAAGCCGTCCAGTCCACAGGATCTCTGCCTTCGCCATGGTCAACATCACAGAGACTATCTCCTGCATTCCTGTTAAAAGACTTGCTTGGCTGACATCCCTTCTGGCTCCAGTGTCACGTACCTAGTGGACGAGCCCGACCTGCAGGGAGTGACCTCTCTTGCAACTCTGACTCGAGGGCCCCGGTAGGGTATACAGGAAGCACAAGAGTCAGGAGTGGCACCAGTGCCTGGCAGGATCGACAGCTGAGGATGGATCTGGAACCAAGGAAGCACTGTGTAGAGGAACCTCTGACAGGATCAGAAGACAGGCTGGGGCCAAGAAGGGAGCTGGATCGGCAGGCGGGTGCAGCAGACTGGAACTGAGCAGCAGGCAGGCAACAGGAACCAGGAACCAGGACACCGGAGCAGGACCTCAGACTGGAACTGGACAGCAGGCAGGAGCTGGACCATCAACTGGAAGCTGGACAGCAGACAGACACCAGGATACTGAGAGCAGGGTAGTCAGGCAAGCCGGGTTGGCGATCAGGTAGACAGCAGAGGTAACAGAGGATCAAGCAGAAGGGTAGTCAGACAGGCCGAAGTCAGGTGCAGGCGGATGGCAGGGATGGTTGGAGACAAGCTGGGTAGGTTAGGCACAAGAGACAGGTTTTTGGGATCAGGATATACACACGCTGTAGGTCAGACAACAAGATCCCTGTGTGACAGTCAGAACTAAATAGCCCGTATGGCACCAACAGGCACGCGTGCACACGAATAGGCACGCTCGTGCACACCCACGCGCACAAATGCGCAGCGGAAAGCCCGGACATCTGTTACTGGCAGGATCTTCCTGACATCCAGATCCTGCTTGCTGTTTTACTACTCTCATCTCCGGCTCCCTGACTTTTGGCTTGTCTGACTATCCGTTCCGGTTCCTGAACTCTGGCTATGTTTTGACTATGTTTGTTCTATTTACTATTATTATTAAACAAGTGTGATTTAAATGTACTTCTGTCTCGGTCTGATTTCATGGTTTCTGACACTGGGTCAGGGTTGAGTGACTCAGGGAGGCTGGATGATTCAGCAAGCAGAATCTCTGGAGCCTCCCCCTGCTTTCTGGAACCTTGGAGAAGCTTCCGGGAAAGTAGTGTGTGAAAGCTAGGAGGAGCTGCTTGGCATATTGGCCCTCAACCAATCCCCATCAAAAAGGGTCTGGAAGGGTGTAGGCACCTCATAAATAGGCACGAGCCATGCCAGCAGGGGCAGTCGGGTGAAACATAGAGATGGAGTGCTGAGGAGGCTGTCGGTGGCCCTTGAGGGTGCCCCCTAGTCTGGGGGGGGGGTTGTTTGACTTCAGGCCTGAGGCTCGGATGCTGGAGGGACCCTCTACAACACATGGAGGAATCCTATACTGGATTCACGAGAAAATTTGGTGGGCCTGACTGTGCAGGGTGGGGAATCCCAGTTACTTGTGGCCTTTAAGGGGGTGTGCTACAGTATTAAAGTTGAAGAAAGTGTAAATGAGCCCTTAATGTTCTTGCACCAGGCCAACTCTTCTCTTAATTACACCCCCCCCCCCCCCCCCCGGGTAAATAATATATTTCTAATATATAGTTTCTAGCAACATTTTATCCAAAACCCACGGGGGTCTTGACAGTCATATGACATTGATTCGTGCCCAGACGTCTTGCCTCCTTCTACCATAGTGGATTTCTATAGGATACCACCCCCCCCCCCCCCTTCAATGAAGTAGGAGCCATATTGAACAATTGACCTGTACGTCGGCAGTATACTATATTATCTGCCCTTTAAACAACTCGCAAATTATTGCCTGACCACTGGAGGTAACTGATCTCTTTGTTTAGGTGGAGAAAGCAGAAGAACACCAAAGGGTACACAGTTCTTTTCACCATGATAAATCACCTCTTAATGAGACCCCCATTGTCCCATATTATGGCTTGCCCAGCTTTAATTCCATTAGCTCGCCGTCATAAAACTGGCACAATAAATTATCCGGCTCCTTTGAACCTTGCCACAATATGAACTGGTTTTTCACGAAGCAGATGTCCCCTTACAGCAGACGGAACACGTGACGCCCAGCCGGAAAACGGGCGAAAAATTCAGGCCATGTCATGCTAATTTCGGCACCAAGAGAGGACCTGTTGTTGGTGCAGGTGACAAGATTGTGCGGGTAACGGTCTAACGTGCTCTAATTGCACTGATTAGATGGTTTATTGGAAAGCTAATTGGTTGATTAGAGCCCGAGACTTCTAGTCACGAGAGGGGAGAATCACGTTTCTGAGCCTAACTAAAGTCAGGAATTATTTTATTTCTTTTTTTCAAATTGGGCATGTTTTAAACATTATTATATCGCCCACCTAGGGATGAACAAAATTGAGTTTTCATTTCCCCCAAAATTTGGGTAAAAATTGGAAGATTTTAGTAAAATAGTTGCCATTTTTAATGTCAATGAAGAACGAGAAATTAACATCGTTTTTTTGGGGGGTTCAATTGGCTTTAAATGGTTCCTATCATCTATTCCAAATCTTGTTCTGGTAGCCAAAAATGCCCCCACATTAGCCTTATTATTATTATTTTATATTTTTTTTATTTTTTTTTTAGAAAGCACAGACAGCAAAAAAATTGAGACTTGTTGACAAATAAACAATAAACAACACAAATAAAAAAAAAAAAACATTAAATACCCATTGTATATTAATCTAAACTAACCTAAAAATTACTCTAAACACATTCCAAAACACACGCTTTAAATAAAGTTTTTTTTTTTTAAAGTGCAATGGGCTTTAAATGGCTACTAATATCTTAAAACTTGCTCTTGTGGCCAAAAACTGCCCCTCATTCGCCTTATTATTATTATTATTATTATTATTTATTTTTTATTTATTTTTTTACATAGAACGCACAGCAAAACAATAAAACATAAAAAAATAAAAGACAAGTTGACAAATTAAAAAAAAAACACAAATAAGGTGACTTAAATAATCTAAACCAGCTTATACACACACCTCAAAACACACCCTCTAAATCTATTTTTTTTTTTTAAAGAATGCAATGGGCTTTACATAGAAAGAAAACAAAGACACAGCAAAAAAAAAAAAAAAAGTAAAAATACAAATTTAAAACCAAACAAAAGTTAACAATATCAAAAAAAAAAAAAAAAAAACAGAACACTCAAAATAATAAAATAAACAAATTGACCCTAAAAGCTACTTTAAATACACCTCAAAAACACACCTTCTAAACATAAAAAAAGAAGAGTTGGAATGTAATTATCTTCTAAACAGCGGAATGAGCGAAATTGGGACTTCCACAATTTCTCCAATGGCAAAATCAATTTTGCCAATCTTTTCACTAATAAATATTACCCACTGCAAGCTATCACCTCCCTTTTTTGTCAATGCATTTATATTGTTTCATTTGGGCATATCCACAGTCATATTGCAGCCTTTGCCGACCTTTTTACCACAAAGGGAATATATTACACTTACAGCTTCATTAGCATGATCAGTAAATTAGACAAAGTTATAAATAAAAAATGAATAATGTGGCATGCTACCTAAAATATCTGACATCTGGGGCAAATAATTTTTTAACAACCACCTGCTGTATATGGCAAAAAAAATTTCTGTGAAAAAATGGACTTAAAATGGTACTTACAGAGCATCCGGAAAGTATTCACAGAGCTTAACTTTTTCCACATTTTGTTATGTTACAGCCTTATTCCAAAATGGATTAAATTCATTATTTTCCTCAACATTCTACAAATAATACCCCATAATGACAACATGAGAGTAGTTTGTTTGAAATCTTTGCAAATTTATTAACAATAAAAAATGAAAAAAGTCTCATGTACATAAGTATCACAGGCTCCTCCCATGTACATAAGTATCACAGACTCCTCCCATGTACATAAGTATCACAGACCCCTCCCATGTACATAAGTATCACAGGCTCCTCCCATGTACATAAGTATCACAGGCTCCTCCCATGTACATAAGTATCACAGGCCCCTCCCATGTACATAAGTATCACAGACCCCTCCCATGTACATAAGTATCACAGGCTCCTCCCATGTACATAATTATCACAGGCCCCTCCCATGTACATAAGTATCACAGACCCCTCCCATGTACATAAGTATCACAGGCTCCTCCCATGTACATAAGTATCACAGATCCCTCCCATGTACATAAGTGTCACAGGCTCCTCACATGCACATAAGTATCACAGGCCCTCCCATGTACATAAGTATCACAGACCCCTCCCATGTACATAAGTATCACAGGCTCCTCCCATGTACATAAGTATCACAGACCCCTCCCATGTACATAAGTATCACAGGCTCCTCCAATGTACATAAGTATCACAGACCCCTCCCATGTACATAAGTATCACAGGCTCCTCCCATGTACATAAGTATCACAGGCCCCTCCCATGTACATAAGTATCACAGGCCCCTCCCATGTACATAAGTATCACAGGCTCCTCCCATGTACATAAGTATCACAGACCCCTCCCATGTACATAAGTATCACAGGCTCCTCCCATGTACATAAGTATCACAGACCCCTCCCATGTACATAAGTATCACAGGCTCCTCCAATGTACATAAGTATCACAGACCCCTCCCATGTACATAAGTATCACAGGCTCCTCCCATGTACATAAGTATCACAGGCCCCTCCCATGTACATAAGTATCACAGGCCCCTCCCATGTACATAAGTATCACAGACCCCTCCCATGTACATAAATATCACAGGCTCCTCCCATGTACATAAGTATCACAGACCCCTCCCATGTACATAAGTATCACAGGCTCCTCCCATGTACATCAGTATCACAGGCTCCTCCCATGTACATAAGTATCACAGACTCCTCCCATGTACATAAGTATCACAGACTCCTCCCATGTACATAAGTATCACAGACTCCTCCCATGTACATAAGTATCACAGACTCCTCCCATGTACATCAGTATCACAGACTCCTCCCATGTACATAAGTATCACAGACTCCTCCCATGTACATAAGTATCACAGACTCCTCCCATGTACATTAGTATCACAGGCTCCTCCCATGTACATAAGTATCACAGACTCCTCCCATGTACATCAGTATCACAGGCTCCTCCCATGTACATAAGTATCACAGACTCCTCCCATGTACATAAGTATCACAGACTCCTCCCATGTACATAAGTATCACAGACCCCTCCCATGTACATCAGTATCACAGGCTCCTCCCATGTACATAAGTATCACAGACTCCTCCCATGTACATCAGTATCACAGACTCCTCCCATGTACATAAGTATCACAGACTCCTCCCATGTACATAAGTATCACAGACTCCTCCCATGTACATAAGTATCACAGACTCCTCCCATGTACATAAGTATCACGGCCTTTGCTCAATACTTTGGTGAAGCCCCTTTGGCACCAATTACAGCCTCCAGTCCAAATACTTTTGGTAGTATAGTGTATTTCAATATATTATTATTATTATTATAATACAGGATTTATATAGTGCCAACAGTTTGTGTAGCACTTTAGGGCAGACAGTACACTTACAATACAAATCAATACAGGAGGGACTAGAGGGCCCTGCTAGTTAGAGCTTACAATAGGTTGGTATTTAGAGACTAGGCTAGTGATGTAGCTGGGGGCTAAATTGTGGATGGCTTTGTACGTAGTTGGTAGTATTTGGAATTTAATTCTTTGGCCGAGCGGAAGCCAGTGGAGGGATTGACAGAGAGGGGTAGCAGAGACAGAGCGATCGGTATGGTGGATGAGTCTGGCAGCGGCATTCATGATGGATTGAAGAGGTGATAGACTATGTAAAGGTAAGCCAATGAGAAGGGAGTTGCAGTAGTCGAGGCGAGAGATGACCAGCAAATGAATTAAGAGCTTTGTTGTGTCATTGGTTAGAAAGGGGCGTATTTTGGAGATGTTGCGGAGGTTGAGGCGGCAGGATTTGGACAGCGATTGGACGTGGTGCTTAAAGTAGAGTTCAGAGTCTAGGACTACACCTAGAACCTTGGCATGTGGGAATGGGCTTATAGTTGTGCCATCGATTATGGGGGGAGGAAAAATTATAAGTTCGGTTCTGGGTAGATTGAGTTTGAGGAAGTGATGTGACATCCAGACTGATATATCCAATAGTAAATGAGTGATACGTGAGGAGACAGAGGGAGTGAGCTGAGGGGTAGAACAATAGATTTGGGCGTCGTCGGCGTAAAGGTGGTATTGGAAGCCGTGGGAGGCTATCAGCTGACCCAGGGAGGAGGTGTAGATTGAAAATAGGAGAGGTCCAAGAACAGAACCTTGGGGGACCCCAACTGAGAAAGGAAGAGGAGAAGAGGAAGTAGAGTTGTAATAAACGGTAAAGGTGCGGTTGGATAAGTAGGAAGAGAACCAGCGAAGAGAGTACAGTCATGGAGGCCAAAGGTGTGGAGTTTTTTGAGGAGGGGGAGGGGGTGGTCAACCGTATCAAAGGCAGCAGAGAGGTCCAGGAGGAGGAGTACAGAATAGTGTAGATTGGTTTTCGCCGTTAGTAGATCGTTTGTACTTTTTAGGAGAGCAGTTTCTGTAGAGTGTTGAGGATTAAATCCAGACTGAAGGGGATCAAGGAGGCTATTATCAGCGAGGTGGACGCTCAGTCCGTTGTAGACCAGACGTTCAAGGAGTTTGGATAAGAAGGGGAGCAAGGAGATGGGGCGCAGGTTTTTAAGATTGGATGGGTCCAGTGAGGGCTTTTTAAGTATGAGTCTGACAAGTGTATGTTTTAGAGAGTTGGGGAAGATGCCAGAAGAGAGGGAGAGATTGATTATGTGGGTTAGAGAGTGTAGCATAGAGCCAGAGGGTGAGCGTAGCATTTGTGAGGGAACAGGATCCAGAGGGCAGGTGGTAAGGTGGACATTGGCAAGTAGTTTAGCAACCTCGTCTATAGTGGTGGGGTTGAAAGAGGGAAGTAATGATTGTGCCTGTGGGCATGAAGTGTAAAGTGTGGAGGGTATCAGAACAGTAGAGATCTCCTCACAAATTGTATCAATCTTCTGTTTGAAGTGATTGTCGATCTCCTGGGCAGTGAGTGAGTGGAGGTGGTGGAGGAAGAAGTAGAGAGTTGAAGGCAGAGAAGAGTTGATGGGGACAGGATGATAAGTTGCTAATGACAGTGATAAAATAGGTCTGCTTGGCAGAGAGGAGGCTGGAATTGTATTTTTGGAGGGCAGATTTATATTGATTGAAATCTCTCTGAGACTAATGCCGCGTACACACGACCAGACTTTTCGAGGGACTAGGTCCGACGGTCTTTCCGACGGACTTTCGGGCAGAGTTCCGACGGACTTTCCGAATGAACGGACTTGGCCACACACAATCACACCAAAGTCCGACGGATTCGAACGTGATGACGTACGACTGGACCAGAATAAGGAAGTTCATAGCCAGTAGCCAATAGCTGCCCTAGCGTCAGTTTTTGTCCGTCGGACTAGCATACGCACGAACGGATTTCTCGGTCCGGCGGAGTTCCAGTGGAAAAATGTAAAACATGTTCTATTTCTAAAGTCCGCCAGATTTTTGGCAAGCAAAGGTCCGATGGAGCCCACACAGGATTGAATTGTCCGATGGACTCATTCCGTCGGACCTTTGCTGTCAAAAAGTCCGGTCGTGTGTACGCGGCTTTAGTCTTAAGGCCCATACACACGATCAGACTTTTTGACAACAAACATGCAAATTAGCTGTTTTGGAGCAACATCCGACCGTGTGTACGCTCCATCGGACAAACTTTTTTGGTTTTCATCTGACTTTTGTTGGCTGTGCGAACGGACAAACTTTCTGGCAACAAAAGTCTGATGGAGCAAAGTCTGATCGTGTGTACAGAAAACCATAGGACTTTTGTACAAAGTACAAACAGGCATGCTCAGAACCAATGCAAAAGATCAGACAACAATACAGAAGTTGACCAAAGGTGGCGGTAAAGAGCAGAAAAACCATGTGATTTGGTGAAAGTTGGCTGAAAAAGTCCTGCTGTGTGTATGCAATACAAGTTCAGGGCCGACGCCCTTTGTACAAAAATCCAAGGGAAAGTTTGTACAAAGTCCTATCGTGTGTATAAGGCTTTACGCCACAGGCGCTCATGAGCATGACTATGTTTTTTCCGACTTCTAGTATCATCTGTTTGCCAAGATTAAAGGGGTCGGGGGCCTGATTCTGTGTGTAGTGAGGGGGGCCACTGAGTCCAGTGAGGCTAGAAGTGAAGCGTTGTAGACAGAAGTGGCTAGGTTAGTGCAGGATAGGGGCGAGATTTTGTCATAGAGGTTGTCGATAGCAGAGTAGAGAAGAGAAGGGTTGAGATGACGTAGGTTTCTGCGGGTAACTTTTAGGTGGTTGGAGGGAGAGGAGGTGGAGGAGAGGGAGAGAGTGAAACTAATAAAGTGGTGATCAGAGAGAGGGAATAGATAGTTAGAGAGGTTGCATGGAGTGCAAAGGTGAGAGAAAACGAGGTCAAGGGTATTGCCTTCGGAGTGAGTGGGAGCGTGTATCCACTGCTTCAGGTCAAAGGAGGAGGTTACGCTAAGAAGTTTGGAAGTGGCAGGAGTGTTTGTATTAATAGGGACGTTGAAGTCCCCGAGAATGATTGTGGGGATTTCAGAAGAAAGAAAGTAGGGTAGCCAGGCAGAGAAGTCATTAAGAAAGGTTGATGCTGGTCCAGGGGGCCTGTAGATCACGGCTATCCTTAGAGAAACTGGAGTGAAAAGAGGAATGCAGTGTGCTTCGAAAGAGGAGAGTGATAGAGAGGGAGGTGGGTGTAGTACCTGAAAGGTGCTATGTGGGGCTAGAAGGATTCCGACACCTCCTCCCTTACGTCCACTGGATCTGGGGGAGTGAGTCCAGAGAAGACCACCATGGGATAGGGCCGCAGAAGACGCAGTGTCGGATTCATGGAGCCAGGTTTCGGTAATGGCGAGTAGGTTAAATGAGTTGGCGATAAAGAGGTCATGGAGAGAGGTGAGTTTGTTGCAGTGAGTTCCAAAGGACACAAAAGAAAGGAAGTCTGGTCTTGGGAAGAATAGAAATGGGAACTAAACTGTGTTGATTGCTGCTGCTGCCAGAGGGTGCAGGGTGATGGGTGTGTGGGGTACAGTTAAATGATGGAGGCCCGGGGTTTGGGGATATATCTCCAAAAGGTTAGGAGAAGCAGGAGTGTGGGGGAGGTAATATGGGAGTGGGATTTATATGAAGGGACATATATGAATTAAAGTTATTTTCACAGTCAGGCTGACATGAAGAAACTGTGAGGGTTTAAAAGCTTAACTTCCCTGCAGAAAATTCTGCTTCAGGCTCTCTCCAGTTCTTGGCAACATCACCAAAAGCCCACGCATTTGGTCATGTGTTCTCTATTATGGGAAGATCATCCAACTGGAACTCTGCTTCTCCCATTCAGAAGATATCACATGATCAAATGCCTTGGCGTGTTATGTGAGGAGCACTGCAGGGAAGCAGCATTTTCTCCAGGAAACTTTTTTTTTTTTTAGCCGTTCTACTCTTCTTTCTCCATCGCAGCAATACTGTTATCATAGCGTTACGGTATCATTCAAGTTCAAAACCACTTTATTGAAAGGTAAATTTATTTGCTGGATGAATTTGTATCAAAATGCAAATTTCGGTATGATGAATGATGAATTTGTACATTTGTACATGCATCTTTTCAGTGATAATATCTTGTTTAACTTTTGCATTGGTGCCCCCCCAGGGCTGCCTCATATCGGCACTCCTTGTCTCACAATGACACAGTGCGTGGCGAGGAGAGCCGATCAGCAGCATCTCGTCACAGGAGAGACCTGTACATGTAATCAGGGCACTGATCGTCAGTGCCTTGATTATAGTACTGCCCCAGCAGTGCCTATAAGTGGCAGCAATCAGTGCCCATCAGTGACAGCAATCAGTGACACCAATCAGTGCCCATTAGTGATGCCAGTCAGTGCCCAACTGCCCATCAATGCCTGCTCATCAGTGCCCATTAGTGGCGCACATTAGAGCCCATCAGTGCCGCTCATCAGTGCCGCCTATCTGTGCCACCTATAAGTGCCTACCAGTGCCGCCCATTAGTGCAACCCATCAGTGCTGCCTGTCCATGCCCATCAGTGCCACCTATCAGTGCTGCCTATCCCTGTCACCTATCAGTGCCCACCAGTGCCACCTATCAGTGCCGCATATCAATGCCGCCTATCAGTGCTCATCAGTGCCACATATAAGTTCCCATCAGTGCCGCGTATCAGTGCCCATCATATTAGTGTCACCTCATCAGTGCCACCTCATCAATGTCCATTAGTGCAGCCTATCAGTGCCCATTAGTGCCGCCTCATCAGCGCACATCAGTGAAGGAGAAAAATTACTTATTTACAAAATTTACTGACAGAAACTAAGAAAAGAAACCCCAGCAGTGATTAAATACCACAATTGTCATTCAAATTGTGACAGCGCTGAAAGCTGAAAATTGGCCTGGGCAGGAAGGGGGTGGAAGTGCCCAGTAGGTAAGTGGTTAAGACAATGTATCAAAATGTTTAGTGGACTCAAAACACAGAGTTCCTGGGCAAACCAATCTATGGCAGGGGATGTTTAGAGTACATTACTCTACTGTCAATGCTGGCACAATGACTGATAGATGTTCTAAACATCTCCTGCCATAGAT
This sequence comes from Lithobates pipiens, assembly GCF_037356315.1. Taxonomy (NCBI): domain Eukaryota; kingdom Metazoa; phylum Chordata; class Amphibia; order Anura; family Ranidae; genus Lithobates; species Lithobates pipiens. The sequence continues at coordinate 11,819,896 of NW_027507786.1, forward strand.
TGATTTAAAAGCTGTTTCTTTTAGCAAGTGAATTTTCCCCAGAGCTTAGTGAATATGGTGAAATTTTACTTTACAAAGACTGTCCAATCAAACGCAAAGGAAAAAATATAAAACAGCATTTTTGCTTGCACATGATTGGATGATGGAAGCCAACAGAGGTTCACCTCATTCACTAAGCTATGGGTATAATTCCCTTGCAAAGTGTATTTACAAGTCTATTTACCTTTAGTAAACCAACCCCATTGTCTTAAGCCCTGATGAAGGGGGATTTGTGACCCTCGAAAAGTGTTAACTGCCTTATGTTTTCTTGTTACCACTTTTGAAATTAATTTAAAACTTTGGACTCTTAGGGCATTTGTTGGGCACTCTTTGTTGGGCACTCTTTTTTGGTTAAACTACTCTTTCTCAGGTTGGGTGACCCCCACTACCTTCAGACTCAGTGTACAATGACAGCTGAGCACGATGTAAACACAAGCTGGTTATCGGCTTTCCTTTCCTCACACCGACAGTGTGTGGAGAGGGGAGAAGAGAGCTTGTGTTAAAGGGACATCTACACTGATAATAAGTGTCCTGATTATAAGTGCAGTCCCAACAGTGCCCACCAGTGCTGTCAATTACTGCCCACCAGTGCTGCCAATCATTGCCCACCAGTACTACCAATCAGAGCCCATCAGTGCCTCCTCATAAGTGTCACTTATCAGTGCTGCCCATCAGTGCCGCCTACCAGGGCCTATCAGTGCTCATCAGTGCTGCCTATTAGTGCCCATCAGTACCACCTATCAATGCCCATCAGTGCTGCCTATCAGTGCCACCTATCAGTGCCCTTCAGTGCTGCCTATCAGTGTAGCCTTATCAGTGCCTCCTCATCTGTGCCCAGCAGTACCACCTATCAATGCCCATCAGTGCTGTCTATCAGTACCCATCAGTATCATCTATCAATGTCCATCAGTGCTGCCTATCTGTGCCACCTATCAGTGCCCTTCAGTGCTGCCTATCAGTGTAGCCTTATCAGTGCCTCCTCATCTGTGCCCAGCAGTACCACCTATCAATGCCCATCAGTGCCACCTATCAGTACCCATCAGTATCGCCTATCAATGTCCATCAGTGCTGCCTATCAGTGCTGCCTATCAGTGCCCATCAGTGACACCTATTAGTGTAGCCTTATCAGTGCCCATCAGTTCCACCTATCAGTGCCCATTAGTGTTGCATCATCCGTGCCCATTAGTGCAGCCAATCAGTGCCCATGAAAAAATTACCTGTTTGTAAATTTTTATAACAAATTCTGAAAAAAAATTTTTTTTCAACATTTTCAGTCTTCTTTCCGTTTTTAAAAAAAATAAAAAGCCCCAGTGGTGATTAAATACCACCAAAAGAAAAAACTCTATTTGTGTAAAAAAAAAAAATAAGATAAAAGGGTCTTATGGGTACAATGTTGCATGACTGCACAATTGTCATTCAAAGTGTGACAGCACTGAAAGCTGAAAATTGGCCTGGGCAGGAAGGGGGTGAAAGTGCCCGGTAGGCACGTGGTTAAAGAACAAAAAGTTTTGGATTTACAGACATTTTAATAGATTTGTTAGAGAGTAACACTATTTTATTGACTCTTCAGAGAGGCATTATACCTAAATGGCAGAGCTGTGAAACTTTGACACTGCCTGTAGGGGCACTGTGGGGAAGGGGGCAATTATAAAATCATAGATTCCAGATCTTGGCGCTCCAATAAGGGGCCCCTGTTCTCTGTTTTATTACACACCGGGGTAGGGCTCCAATTTGTTTTCCAGAAGCCTGGGTAGCCGATTTAATGCATGCCTTGCATGAAACCAACTGCACATCCTATTTAATTTTTTTAGATATGTAATAAATATATTATTATTCTATAAGAAATTTTACACCCTCTTATACTATTTTTGTAGCATTGACAAATCTATCATCAAACTGTTCTTGGTAACTGTGTGGAGTGTATTAAAGAGCCCTGAGTTTATTACAAATGACATCCCAATTTGCCAACAAAGAGTGGAGGAGCCCTAGCTAATGTGTCAAAGACCCCCGCACTTGCTAACTTGGCATCTCCTTTTCCACAATAATTATACCTAATTTGCTGTTTTCCCTTCTCAAGTAGCCTGAACAGAAAGCAAAGTGTCCCACCAGCTGGGACCGATTGCAGCGAGATGTGTGCAGTGCTGTTGTCAGCTAATTTATCTTGTACCAACAGAAAGAAAGAAAATTTGCAAAAAATGTTCATTTCATGTACCCTGATTAGCATAAAATTGCTGCCATTGTGTCCCAGTGAAGAGAGGGACAATGAGATAGGGGTCTCCTGCAGTGGGCCTTCACTCTTTGGCCCCCTCCTACTCGCTGCCTTTTCCTCCTGTGGGGGACAATCACACAAAAGGATCCTTTAGCTATATAATGTTGGCTTCTCCGCATGGACAAAGCTGCAGCCACATCCTTGCTTAGCGGGCTGATGTTCACTTATACAACCTAGCAGATGACCATGACACATCTTATGTATAGCAAAAAGATAAATAAAAACGGAAATCATAAAACACTTAAAAAGTGCTATAGAAACTGGGCAGGGTGATTTATTTTAAAAATGCCTAAGAACTTCTATTTTATAAACCCAATTTCCTTTAATATAAAACCCAGCTTCCTATATTATCAACCGAACTTCCTATATTATAAACCCAACTTCCTTTAATATAAACCCAACTTTCAAAAATATAAACCCAGCTTCCTATATTATAAACCCAACTTCCTTTAATATAAACCCAACTTTCAATAATATAATCCCAACTTCCAATATTATAAACCCAACTTCCCATATTATAAACCCAGCTTTCCTATATTATAAACCCAACTTCCTGTAATATAATCCCAACTACCAATATTATAAACCCAAATTCCCATATTATAAACCCAACTTCCTTTAATATAAACCCAACTTCCAATAATATAAACCCAACTTCCTATATTATAAACCCAACTTCCTATATTATAAACCCAACTTCCTTTAATATAATCCAAACTTCCAATATTATAAAACCAACTTTATAAACCCAACTTCCTATATTATAAACCCACCTTCCTTTAATATAAACCCAACTTTCCATATTATAAACTCAACTTCCAATATTATAAACCCAACTCCTATATTATACTGTAAATCCCACTTACTATCATTGGTCAAAGTACTAGGGGAAAGTGGGGGCGGGGGACTATCAAACAATTTGCTAACAAAACCCAGAACCCCTATATAATAAACCCAATTTCCTATATTATAAACCTGACTTTCCCTTTTGCAAACCCAACTTCCGAAATGATAAACCCACTTCCCATAATATAAACCCAACTTCCAATATTTTAAACCCAACCTCCTACATTAGAAACCCAACTTCTCATATCAGAAACCCAACTTCCTATCATTGGTCAAAAGACTAGGGGAAAGGGAGGGAACTTATAAAACAATTTGCCAACAATACCCAGCACCTTTATATAATGAACACAACTTCCTGTTTTATAAACCCAACTTCCAATATTATAAATCCAAATTCCTATATCATCAACTTAACTTCCTATATCATAAACTCAGCTTCCTATATTATAAACCCAACTCCCTATATAATAAACCTAACTTCCCATATTATAAATCCAACTTCCTATACTATTAACCAGTCTTCCTATTACAGGCCAAAGGGCTAGGGGAAAAGGGGATTTAGCAAATAATTTGCCAACAGATACCATCTGTATATAATAAACCCAACATCCCATATTAAAAACCCAACTTTCTATATCATAAACCCAGCTTCCTATGTTATAAATCCAACTTCCAATATTTTAAACCCAACTTCCTATATCCTAAACCCAACTTCCTATATTATAAACCCAACTTCCTATATCCTAAACCCAACTTCCTATATTATAAACTCAACTTCCTATATCTCAAACCCAACTTCCTATATTATAAACCCAACTTCCTATATCCTAAACCCAACCTCCCATATTATAAACCCAGCTCCCTATTTCCTACAGCCAACTTCCTAATTTTATCTAAACCCAACTTCCTATGTTATAAATCCAACTTTCAATATTAAAACCCAAATTCCTGTATTATAAGCCCAACTTTGTACATCCAACTTTCCATACTGTAAATCCAACTTCCCATATTATAGACCCAACTTCCTATATCCTAAACCTAACTTCCTATATTATAATCCCAAGTTCCTATCATTGGTCAGAGGACCTGAAACAGTTTTGCATCCTTTCTGCTACCTGTGCACCTTCTACAATCCTGTAAACTTGAATGGGAGAAATACTTGTGTCAGATGTATGACTTTCATGGCAACCTTTTTGTTTAAGATTGAAAAAATGTTTTTTTGTTTTTTTTCTATGAGACCCTTCCTATAATTTTATCCCCAACTCTCTCCTTCACCCGATATTGATATATACTGTATACATTAAATCCAACCTCCTTCCTTCCCTTCAGTCTTGCACAGTTGTACCAGCTCCTCTGTTGGACTGAAACGGCTTACTCTGATTTCACTGCACACTGTGAGCCTCTCACAATGTGCATTAGGAGCTGCAGCAAGTCAGAGCCTGCCTCATTTCCGGGCTGGAGGACAGTCCACCAGAATCATCTAGTTTGATAAAAGAACAGCTCAAAACCCCCACAATGAATGTTCCAGTTTTGGCTGACTGCCATGGGCATTACAAAGTTGAATGATGGTGTACCCTTCCTAATAGATTCCCCATAATGTACAATACTGGAGATTGGCTGTTCAAGCCGGAGAAGTGCATCCTGGGAGGAAGTGGGGATGGTCATATGCTTCCCCATTCCCAGAAGTACCTGGCATTTCTCAGTGCTCCAACAAACCAATGGAGCAGTGGGTGGTAGTGATCATTTTAAGTAGGTAGCTGTCTCAGTGAAGAGGACCTATCGTTTTTGCCCATTTGTTTACGTTTTCGCTTTGTGGAGACCCAAATTATTGCTGTCAAGTTTTACAATGGTTGTCGGTGAATGAAATCAAAAGGAGGCCATTCAACCTACTCTGGATTCAGATTTGAGTGGAGTTGAGTTGGCGTTTAAATTTTCCTTTGTTCTGCCATTGGGTGCCAGCCAGAATTAGACCCTAGTCCTTGTATATTGTGCTAAGAATGTCCCTACTGTGCTAGCAGTGGACTCCATCCTATCCTTATTGAAGTTCCTGAAGCGAGTAAGCCAGAGAGGTCGCTCCTGGGAGGAAGTTGCGACGGCCATATGTTTCCCGATTTCCGGAAGTATCAGGTATTTCTCAGTGCTCCAAAAAAAAAACAATGGAGGAATAGGGGAGAATGGTAGCGCTGGTTTTAGGTAGGTAGCTGTCCCGGTGAAGTGGACCTATCATTTTGCCTGTTCACTTACATTTTGGCTTTGCGGAGACCCAAATTACTGCCGGCAAATCTCACAATGGTTGTCGTGAATGAAATCAAAAGAAAGCCATTTAACCTACTCTGGATTCAGATTTGAGTGGAGTTGAGTTGGCGTTTAAATTTTGTTCTGCCATTGGGTGCCAGCCAGAATTAGACCCTAGTCCAGGGGTCTTCAAACTACGGCCCTCCAGTTGTTCAGAAACTACAATTCCCATCATGCCTAGTCATGTCTGTGAATGTCAGAGGTTTACATTGCCTCATGGGATGCGTAGTTCCGCAACAGCTGGAGGGCCATAGTTTGAGGATCCCTGCCCTAGTCCTTGTAAATTGTGCTAAGAATGTCCCTACTGTGCTAGCAGTGGACTCCATCCTATCCTTATTGAAGTTCCTGAAGCTTGTAAGCCAGAGAGGTGGCTCCTGGGAGGAAGTTGGGATGGCCATATGTTTCCCCATTCCCGGAAGTATCAGGTATTTTTCAGTGCTCCAAAAAAACAATGGAGGAGTAGGGGAGAATGGTACCGATGGTTTTAGGTAGGTAGCTGTCCCAGTGAAGAGGACCTATCATTTTGCCTCTTCGCCTACATTTAGGTTTTGTGGAGACCCAAATTACTGCTGGCAAATCTCACAATGGTTGCAGGTGAATGAAATTTAAAAGGAAGGCCATTCAGCCTACTCTGGATTCAGATTGGAGTTGAGTTGGCCTTGAAATTTTCCTTTGTTCTGTCATTGGGTAACAGCCAGAATTTGCCCTATTCCCTGTAAATTTTGCTAAGAATGTCCTTACTACGGCAGAGGTGGACTCCCTCCTCCTCATATTGAGGTTCCTAAAGAGAATAAGTGAGCGGTTCTCCTAAACGAAGCATAGCATGGGAGGGCCAGCCTTGATAAATTGTTTCCTTGTTAAAAAACTGGACAAGCCATACACTGCAGCCTCAGCAGGATGAAAACCAGAGGCCCACCACTACAATCGCCGGCATTTGTCCAGGCCTACTCGATGATTGACGCCAATACTTCCCCTCACACCGTGAAGCCTTTCACCAGTGCAGGCCCATTCTATGACCTACTGCAGTTCTGCACGGGGTCCCCAATGTTCTCTGCCCTTAGTCTAAAATTAACCGAGGATTCAGACCTACAGAGGGCTGGAGGCCTCTGCTTCACCACGAGTTTTCCCCTTTCTGGTTTTCCAAGGGGCTGAGTTAAAATAGAGGTTGCTAAGGCCAGAAGCTGAACAATGGCAGATAAAGGGATCGGACATTATTAGTGGATGACTGACTTCAAAGTTAATGATCCTCCTCAATGAATTGTGCCCTCAACCAGTCAATATGGCCTTTTGGGAAGACGAGAAAGGAGCATCTCTTTAATGCACTTACACTCCTTTGTCCCCTTTGTAGCAAAATGATCATTTCATCAGTTTTTAGTGCTTCTTTTTTTACCCTTTTTTTGTTGTTGTTTTTTGTTGTGTTTTCTGTTTTTTTTGTTTTTGTTTTTTTCTGAAACCCCGAAGAGCAACCAAGAGCGGGAGAGGCATTCTTCCCTTCATTTTTCCTCAAGTGATGCCTGAATAACTGTGCAAAAAAATTGAGGCATAATGACCAAGCAAGAGTGACAAAACCAAATTAGTCACGGAGTCCACGGTTTAATGAGCCGCAAAACTGGCTCTTGACTGTGTAATAACTGTATTTTTCACCATTTCTTCTCCTTTAGTCACAGCCTTGTGTGGTATCTCCGACAAACTAAAATGGCACCAGATGCAACAGGCCAAAGACATCTTAAAACAAATTCACAAACCATATGTTCGCATAAGTCATGCCTTCCGCTTTCCCACAGGCCAAGGCTTGGAGGACTGCCATTTAACTGGTTCGAGGATGCATCCGCTGTGGCATCGAGGACCATCACAGAGGAGTTTTTTTTTTAATAAGTAAACCGAAGTGGTAGAATATGACTTATTCATGTGTGCATTTTCTCACTTATGAATTTATTGCAGACTTCTTGTAGCGTTTTTAATTTTCCATTCATATGTTTTATAATTGCAGTAATAACTTTAAAAAAAACAAACAAAAAAATTTACGATTCACAAGTAAAATCAACTATTTTTATGAATTTATTTTAAATTATTTATTTAAAATAAAAATAAATTAATATTATTTGTTTATTTAAAATTCATTATTTAAAAAAAAAAATTTAAATTAAATATTTAAATCTTTTTTGATAAAATTGTCCATTTTTAAAATAGTTTCTCAAGTATTTTTTTATATAGTTTCACAAATAAATAATAAAAAAATTATTTTACATATACGTAAACATACATACATACACTATATATATATATATATATATATATATAGATAGATAGATTTCAATATATAGATATCTATCTATATCTATAGATATATATTTATATATAGATATATATAGATATATAAATATTTATATACATATCTATCTATCTATCTATCTATCTATATATATATATATATATATATATATATATATATATATATATATAGATATATACTATATCTATATATATCTATATGTATAACATGTCTATATGTATAACAAAATATACTTTTTTAATAAGACTAATTCATGTTTGTTTCTTTTATAACTTTTTCTTTTTTTTCCAATTCAGATATTTATATTTCCACTAAATAATGTATCAATGTATACATTGATTTATTTTTTAAACAAAATGGTCCAATTAAAAAAAAAAAAAAAAAGTCATGCAACTAATTTATGGTTGTTTTTTTATTGTTTGTATTGTTTTTTTATTGCATTTTTTTCTTCTGTAAGATATTTTTTTTTACGCATTCATATATTATTCACTCAAATAAATGAGAAAAACTCTTATTTATTTCAAGTACTTATATAGCGCCCAGAATTTACATACATATATTGTACATTCACATCAGTCCTTGCCCTCAAGGAGCTTGCAATCTAACTTTCTAACACATTTGTACACATACTAAAGCCAATTTAGACAGGAGCCAATTAGCCTACCAGCATGTCTTTGGAGTGTGGGAGGAAACCCACGCAGACACAGGGAGAACATGCAAACTCCAGGAAGGTAATGTCATGGTTGGGATTAGAACCAACAACCCTAGCGCTGAGGCGAGAGTGCTAACCACTTAGCCACTGTGCTGTCCACACTTTTCACATAGCAGTAACAGTCATTTTTGTTTTTACATTTTTAATTGTCATTTTACTACTCAAAACAAGTCAAAAATTGAATATAACATTTTTTTTGTAGTAAAGTTTTTAAGTTTTAAACAGCATTTGTAATTTACCTTAACAAGCTACTAGCAAGATTTTTTTTTTATTAAAATAGTGTTAAGTAGGCTATACATTATATGGAAAATTGTACAAAAGAATTGCATAATGTATGGCCAGCAATATTATGTTGATTTTGTAAGGTGTATTTTCCCTTTTCAACACTTGTATTACACATTCTTTAGCATAAAAACATTTTTGAACATAAAAAATAATGCAATAATCCACCATGAAAAGAAGTCACATTAAGGCTAAATTTAAGAAAGTTTTACATAAAACAGAAACAAAAAAATTGTTGTCGTTTTATTAAATTTTTTCATTTTCTTATCACATTTTTTTTTATTTTAAGGGTATATTTTATTGAGTTTCAACACGCAAACAACAACATACAACTTGGATATTGCTTCACAACATCCAAGGAGAATAATCCATTACAGAACTGTCACAGATTATTTAGCAATCTGTGCAATGTGAATCTAAAATTAACAAAAGACATTTATTATGGAAAATACTGTATTTGTCCTGTTAGAAATAGAAACCAAGGAAAACATACAAAAAACATTTTTGGGTTTCATACATTTTTATCTTATCACATTTTTACATGATTTTTAGCCTTTTTATGTTTTTTTTATTCACAAAAAATGTTCACAAAGAACTTTTTGTTGTGTATAAAAAAAGTAAAAGACTAAAAATCATGTAAAAATATAATAAGCTAAAAATGTATGAAACAAAAAAAAATGTGATACGATACCCTTTTTGTGTTTTTCTTTTATGTTTCCTATGCTTTCCTTGGTTTCTATTTCTAACAGGACAAATACAGCATTTTCCATAATAAATGTTTATTATTATTATTATTATCATAACAAAAAAAGTCCAGATGCAAAAGAAAAAAAAAAATAACATCAAGATAAAGAGAAGACCGTGCTACTACACTCATTATCTTTTATGTTATTTTATTTTTTATTTTTTATCTGAAACTTTTTTTTTGTAACGATAATAATAATAAACATTTATTATGGAAAATGCTGATCTATTTCTAACAGGACAAATACAACATTTTCCATGATAAATGTTTATTATTATTATCATAGCAAAAAAAGTCCAGATGCAAAATAAAAATAAAAATAACATAAAGATAAAGAGGAGACCATGCTACTACACTCATTATCTTTATGTTTTTTTTTTTTCTTTTGTATCTGGACTTTTTTTTGTTATGATAGTAATAATAATAAACATTTATTATGGAAAATGCTGATCCATTTCTAACAGGACAAATACAGCATTTTCCATGATAAATGTTTATTATTATTATCGTAACAAAAAAAAGTCCAGATGCAAAATAAAAATAAAAATAACATAAAGATAAAGAGGAGACCGTGCTACTACACTCATTATCTTTATGTTATTTTTTTTTTTCTTTTGTATCTGGACTTTTTTTGTAACGATAATAATAATAAACATTTATTATGGAAAATGCTGATCCATTTCTAACAGGACAAATACAGCATTTTCCATGATAAATGTTTATTATTATTATCGTAACAAAAAAAAAGTCCAGATGCAAAATAAAAAAAATAAAATAACATAAAAATAAAGAGGAGATCATGAATGTTTATTATTATTATCGTAGCGAAAAAAAGTCCAGATGCAAAATAAAAATAAAAATAACAAAAATAAAGAGGAGACCATGCTACTACACTCATTATCTTTATGTTATTTTTTTTCTTTTGTATCTGGACTTTTTTTGTTATGATAATAATAATAATAAACATTTATTATGGAAAATGCTGATCCATTTCTAACAGGACAAATACAGCATTTTCCATGATAAATGTTTATTATTATTATCGTAACAAAAAAAAAGTCCAGATGCAAAATAAAAAAAATAAAATAACATAAAAATAAAGAGGAGATCATGAATGTTTATTATTATTATCGTAGCGAAAAAAAGTCCAGATGCAAAATAAAAATAAAAATAACAAAAATAAAGAGGAGACCATGCTACTACACTCATTATCTTTATGTTATTTTTTTTCTTTTGTATCTGGACTTTTTTTGTTATGATAATAATAATAATAAACATTTATTATGGAAAATGCTGATCCATTTCTAACAGGACAAATACAGCATTTTCCATGATAAATGTTTATTATTATTATCGTAACAAAAAAAAGTCCAGATGCAAAATACTACACTCATTATCTTTATGTTATTTTTTTTCTTTTGCATCTGGACTTTTTTTTGTCTGTTTTCCTCCAAAAAAATAAAAATAACATAACGATAAAGAGGAGACCATGCTACTACACTCATTATCTTTATGTTATTTTTTTTCTTTTGCATCTGGACTTTTTTTTGTCCGTTTTCCTCCAAAAAAATAAAAATAACATAACGATAAAGAGGAGACCATGCTACTACACTCATTATCTTTATGTTATTTTTTTTCTTTTGCATCTGGACTTTTTTTGTCTGTTTTCCACCAAAAAAAGTTAAAACGCGATAGTCCAACCCTAGCCATAGTTGACTGTAGACAATGATGGTGGTGGAAAGGTTTTCTCCAAAGCTTTTTACGTTTTTTTTTTCTTCTTGTTTCATCTATTGCATTGTAAATTTTTTTTTTTTTTTTTTTTTTTTTTACTTTTTTCTCTTCTCTCTCTCAAAACAGTTCATAAAGAAAGCACTATATTCAAACCGGAGCTCCTCCAGGGGAAGACAATGGTGCCAGTGGCAGGGTTTCCCCCCAAAACTTTCATCTATTCTGGTGCCTCAAGCTTGGCTGCTCAGATCATGCTTCTTTTTCCTGCACTCGAGCTGCGTTACTATGCTTTTTTTTTATATACTGCACTTCGTGCCCTTGTGAACCTGTTGAAAAGCCCTGAAAGAGAGTTGAAAAGTCCTAAAAATACTGCTGACTAGCAGGCAGAAAGAGAGGAGTCGGGTTTTATTCAGTGCTAAAGATAACAGTATACAGAATGATAGACTTCCTTCGCCCATTGTCCTCAGTTTATTGAAAGAGCCTCTTAGGCTGTACTTGAGGGGCTGTCACAGGTAGGCAACCAAGAGAGATAATTCCAGGCCTATGCTTCATTGCCCCCTTATAGGCCCTCACTCATGATGTCTGAAAAGCCTCAGACACCGCTGAATACACTTCTACTCGCCTCCATAAACTTTTTCTCCCACTGAATTTTCCGGAGATTTGAGCAGCTTCGGGCCCGGGGATGCTTGTGAACGTTCCCCTCCTTCTTCTTCTTCTTTTTTTTTTCTGAATCAAAGACTGACAGCCATAGTCATCTTCATATAACAAGAGGAGAAGGTTGGACTTTCCCCCTCCTCCTCCTCCTCCTCCTCCTCCTCGCTGGAATTCACTTTTCTGCTTCAGGTGAACTCACATCTTTAGTGGTGGGAAATGGAGATAATGGCCAAAGATCCGCCAAGGCCGCAATGTCTCCTCTATGCATGGCTAATCCAACCAATGCCCATCAAAGAGTCAAATCCTGTCTTTAGAAAACATTGTTTGCAAATGGGGGGATCCGAAGGTTGCCTCCTTCCAGAGTGTCACTTCCATGAAAACAATCAAAATCATTAAAAAAATGTACACTAAAAATGTTTTTTTTTTTTTTTTTAAATGATGTGAATTATCAAAGTAGCTGGAAAGTATGGTGTACCTTTGGGTTCAAGCGGATGTAATAAGTCAGTCAATAATAAATGGATTCAAATTGCTTGGGACAAACATAGCTCTAGACAAAAAAAAAAAAAAAGTAAAAAAAGAAAGAAAAAAAAAAGAAAAAAGAAAAAAAGTCAAATTAATAGTTATAATTGCAATAAAGTAAGATCATAGAAACATACAAAAGTGACGGAAAAAAAAACACCAACTGGTCTACTGAGTCTGGACCACTTGGTCTTTCTCTTATTACGATAAAAATGCCTAAAACATATTTAATTACCCCCCATCTCACCCAACCTAATACTTATTAAATCGCTTAGTGCGATGGTAAACAACATTTGTAAGGCTTGTGACTGTATTATATATGAACTGTTATTAAATGTTTTATCAATTAATAAAAAAAACCAAGGCCGCAATGTCTCCTCTATGCATGGCTAATCCAACCAATGCCCATCAAAGAGTCAAATCCTGTCTTTAGAAAACATTGTTTGCAAATGGGGGGATCCGAAGGTTGCCTCCTTCCAGGGTGTCACTTCCATGAAAACAATCAAAATCATTAAAAAAATGTACTCTAAAAATGTTTTTTTTTTTTTTTTTTTTTTGGAGAATTATGTGAATTAGCAAAGTAGCTGGAAAGAATGGTGTACCTTTGGGTTCAAGCGGATGTAATAAGTCAGTCAATAGTAAATGGATTCAAATTGCTTGGGATAAACATAGCTCTAGACAAAAAAAAAAAAGTAAAAAAAGAAAGAAAAAAAAGAAAAAAAAGTTAAATTAATAGTAGGGCTGTTACTGATCAAAAATTTTGTGTTCGATTAATCAATATTTTTTTAAATCGATTAATCGACTAATTTCAATTAATTATAACGCACATACAGATCCAACTACTTTTAGCTGATCTCCTTGCATTGCAACTCTGCATAAGTCAGTGTTAAATGTGGTATACACTATATATAATCACCTGACACTACTTAGTTTTCACAATCCATGACTTAACTTCACAGTTCACACAAACGTTTTAAATTCAAACTGTAGCACTGACGTAAGTCATTTTTTTTTTTCCACAGTAGCGTGACAATCTCTCCACCTCCGGTCTAACGAATCACTCTCACCTTATGGCACGGACCCCTGTGCAAACAGGTGGTCATGCATGCGGGTATCAAAAGGGTTAACACGGACCATAAACTTCTCTCACAATCTCAGGTCGTGGGTAGAAAGAAAAGATCAAAGTGCTCACCGCATAAGAGTAAGATTAAATTTTTGTGTTCAAACACAAACTACTCACATAAAGATGATAAAAACACAGCATGTAAACCCGACAATCGTGTTAGTTCGGTAGGGAAGCAGCGGGGGGCGTCATGCGTAGCTCCTCCCCCGTACAGGTTACGTTTCCATCAGAAACTTCAACGTCACCGGACTCCTCCCCCCTTCCCTTCATTAGCAGACGGAGGCACTTGGGGAAGGGAGGAGGAGTCCGGTGATGTCACCGGATCTCCGGCGGAACTCCCTGAAGACCCGGGAAGTCGGCGGAGAGGTGAGTACCGGTCAAAAGAATTTTGATCGATCAAAAAAAAATTTGATTGATCAAAAAAATCAACGATTAATCGAGGAATTAATCTTTCATTTTCACAGCCCTAATTAATAGTTATAATTGCAAAAAAGTAAGATCATAGAAACATACAAAAGTGACGGCAAAAAAAAAGACCAAGTGGTCTACTGAGTCTGGACCACTTGATCTTTCTTTTATTAAGATAACAATGCCTAAAACATATTTAATTACCCCCCATCTCACCCAAACTAATACTCATTAAATCGCTTAGTGTGATGGTAAACAACATTTGTAAGGCTTGTGACTGTATTATATATGAACTGTTCTTAAATGTTTTATCAATTAAAAAAAAAACCAAGGCCGCGATGTCTCCTCTATGCATCGCTAATCCGACCAATGCCCATCAAATAGTCAAATCCTGTCTTTAGAAAACATTGTTTTAAGGTTGCCTCCTTCCAGGGTGTCACTTCCATGAAAACAATCAAAATCACAAAAAAATGTACGCTAAAATTTTTTTTTTTTTTTTTTACACTTGTTTTTTTTTTTTTACAATAAATGTAAAGAATAATTGGAGATAATGGCCAAAGATCCACCAAGGCCGCAATGTCTCCTCTATGCATGGCTAATCCGACCAATGCCCATCAAAGAGTCAAATCCTGTCTTTAGAAAACATTGTTTGCAAATAAGGGGATCCGAAGGTTGCCTCCTTCCAGGGTGTCACTTCCATGAAAACAATCAAAATCATTAAAAAAAAATGTACACTAAAAATGTTTTTTTTTTTTTGTGAAAATTATGTGAATTAACAAAGTAGCTGGAAAGAATGGTGTACCTTTGGGTTCAAGCGGATGTAATAAGTCAGTCAATAGTAAATGGATTCAAATTGCTTGGGACAAACATAGCTCTAGACAAAAAAAAAAGTAAAAAAAGAAAAAAGAAAAAAAAAGTAAAATTAATAATTGCAATAAAGTAAGACCATAGAAACATACAAAAGTGACGGCAAAAAAAAAAAGACCAAGTGGTCTACTGAGTCTGGACCACTTGGTCTTTCTCTTATTACAATAACAATGCCTAAAACATATTTAATTACCACCCATCTCAACTAACCTAATACTTGTTAAATCGCTTAGTGCGATGGTAAACAACATTTGTAAGGCTTGTGACTGTATTATATATGAACTGTTCTTAAACGTTTTATCAATTAAAAAAAAAAAGAAGCTGACAATGAAAAAAAATGGGGCAGACTCGATGGCCCACTTTATCCCCTTTAGCTTTACTATCACTTTTCTATGGTTCTATGATCTCACTTTATTTTTTAACTTTACTATAAATGTTTTTTTTTTTATTTTTTTTTTTTACACTTGTCATTTTTTTTTTTTTTTTACAATAAATGTAAAGAATAATTGGAGATAATGGTCAAAGATCCGCCAAGGCTGCAAGGTCTCCTCTATGCATGGCTAATCCACCAATGCCCATCAAAGAGTCAAATCCTGTCTTTAGAAAACATTGTTTGCAAATAGGGGAATCTGAAGGTTGCCTCCTTCCAGGGTGTCACTTCCATGAAAACAATCAAAATCACAAAAAAATAAAAAAAATGATGTGTATTATCAACATAGCTGGAAAGAATGGTGTACCTTTGGGTCGTGTACATTGTAGCAGACACTAATAATGATTTTACCATAAGAATAGTTGGAATATGCTTCCAGCAGAGGTAATTAGTCAGTCAACAGTAAGTGGATACAAACATGCTTGGGACAAATATAGATCTATACTCAAAAAATTATAGACAAATAAGTAAAAAAATAAATAAAAAAAAATAGAAAAAAAAAAAAAATATATATATATATATATATATATATATATATATATATATATATATATATATATATATATATATATATATATATATATATATATATATATATATATATATATATATATATATATATATAAAATAAAAAATGGGGCAGTTTCTATGATCTCACCTTATTCCTTGACTTTACAATTCCAACTATTAAGTTTTATTATTATTATTATTATTATTATTTTTTTTTTTTTAAGTAAATATTTAAAATGTAAAAATAAAAAACAAGAGCGGCTTCCAGCTAAGATCATTTTGTTATGTGACTTCCAGATCAAATCACATTTATCATTTGTTCTTTAACCTGCTCAGTGGATAAACCAATTCCACAATTTGTTTAGTTTTTTTTTTTGTTTGTATTTCAAAGTATTTTATTAAAGCGGTTCTGCACCCTAAAGTGGAAGTTCCGCTTATCTGATCCCTCCCCCCCCTCCGGTGCCACAATCGGCACCTTTCCGGGGGGTGCAGTTACCTGGATAATCCAGGTATCTGCACCCACTTCCGGGACAGACCGCTGCAGATGCCCCCCCCCCCCCGCCCCGTTGTGTTCTGGGAAACACACAGTTCCCAGGACACAGCGGGGACCAACAGAGACGCGCATGCGCAGTAGGGAACCGGGCAGTGAAGCTGCAATGCTTCACTTCCCGACTCCCTGACAGAGAGAGGATGGCGGCGGGGGCAGTGGAGAGACGAGCGATTGCT
The DNA here is from genome assembly GCF_037356315.1 of Lithobates pipiens. Classification (NCBI taxonomy): domain Eukaryota; kingdom Metazoa; phylum Chordata; class Amphibia; order Anura; family Ranidae; genus Lithobates; species Lithobates pipiens. Next base: position 11,836,342 of record NW_027507786.1, read on the forward strand.
CGTCATCTGCCGCCGACATCGCTGGACCCCGGGACAGGTAAGTGTGAATTTATTAAAAGTCAGCAGCTGCAATATTTGTAGCTGCTGGCTTTTAATATTTTTTTTTAAAGGTGCAGTTCCTCTTTAACATTTTGAAAGTAAGTATAAAGAATATAGCATATGCAGAGGCTTAGGAGCTCAATATTCCAAGTATTACATATTAAACATAAAAAAGAAAGAAGAAATAACAATGTATCATTGGATTTGGATGTACAATAGGTATCAACATGTATCAAAAAAAAAAATAACAGTATATTAGTAAGACCTAAATATCACCAGATTTATGTTTTGTGACCTGAATTCACATATCAAGGGTTGGTAGAGGTCAGGTATAAGTTAGAAAATATGTTCTTTTTTCTCCCTCTCTCTCCCCTTTCTTTCTCCCTATCGTTTCTAGGAGAAATTATTTCTAACCACGGTGAAGTTTTTTTTTTGTTTTGTTTTTTGGACCAACAGCATTTTTTAGCAGATTGGAAATCTCTATCCTGTAACTCCTTAAAACTCCCAAATGCTAATATTTTATTAATTTTACATTTTTCTCTAATGCATCAGGAGATCATATAATGCAGCAAACTGTGTTTAGGGTAGAGCAGTGATTCTCATCCAGCGTTCCTCTGGCTATTGCTCGGGGTTCCTTGAGCTTTTGCTGTTTGACCTCCTATTTAATGGTGCCTGCATTGTTCCAGAGCCAATGTCATTTGGTAGAGTCATCTTTTTAGTTGCAAGAGTAATCCCGCGTATACACGGTCGAACTGTTTGACGTACTTAGTCCATTGAAACACATTTCAGCGGACAATCCGCTCGTGTGTGGGCTTCAGCGGACTTTTTCAGCGTGCAGTCCGGAGTACTAAGAATTTCGGTTTTTCCAAAAATCTGTCCATTGTACTTTGGTTTCAGCGGACAATACGGTCGTCAGTATGCTAGTCCGACGGACTAAGAATGGCGCATGCCCAGAAAGGATTTACAGGGCTTTGCTGTGTCTTGGACTTCCTATTTCTAGTCCCGTCGTACGTGCTGTACACGTCATCGCGCAAGCTTTCGACGGACTGTTTGTGTATCCGTGTGTGGTCAAGTCCGTTCAGTGGAAAGTACGCCGGATTGTCCGTCGGATTGTATGACGGACTAAGTACGTCAAACAGTTTGACCGTGTGTACGCGGCATAAGTGTGCCATTCTGACGACCACTGAAATTATTTAAATCTCCTACTGAGCACCAATGTAAGGGGCATTTTTCCTATTGACCCCCGATAAGTTTAGTAAGGGATCCCCAAGACCTGTTCCTTTGGGGTGGTTAAAAAAGGTTGAGAAAGGCTGGGGTAAAGGGAAGTATGTTCTTTTACTATGATAACAGTTTTATATATATATATATATATATATATATATATATATACACACATATACATACATACAGGCCCGGACTGGCCATAGGGCACACCGGGCATTTGCCCGGTGGGCCGCGGACCGCCGGGCCGCATATCATTGGGAAGCTGGTCCAGTCATTAGCTCCACGGCCGCCTCCGCGGCCGGCCCCGCGGCCGACTCCGCGGAGACGGCCGCATTTATTTCTGGCACTGGCAGAGACTTGCGGGCTGCGGGCTGGACTCTCCTTGTGCCAGCGCCGCTCACCACAGCCATCTCCTCGGCCACCTCCGCGGCCTTTCACCTTTGGAGGAAATGAAGAAGAGAAGAGGTCATGTGACCGAAGGGGGAGGAGTTGGAGGAGAACTCATCTTCTTACTGTCGTAAAAGAACCTGCAACTAGAAAGGTAAGTGACAATATTGCCTGCCTCATATGTATATTTTTTTATGCATCTTTGCTGATAATGTGTGTTTTTTTTTTTTTATCATGCCTGTGCCAATGTGTTTTTTTTCATTGCCTGCCAATGTTTTTTTTTTTTTATCATGCCTGTGCCAATGTGTTTTTTTTTCTCATGCCTGCCAATGTTTTTTATTTTTTTTATCATGCCTGCCAATGTGTTTTTTCTTGGCTGATAGTGTTTTTTTTTTTTTCATGCCTGGCAATGCTTTAGGCTGTGTTCACACTGCAGCGATGCGGGAACGCCGCAAATGCGCGGCGGGTTCCCGCATCGCATGCCTCCCGGCAGCAGTTCGCACTGCCCTATGCGAACTGCTGGGAGTGTCAGTGAAACGTTAATGACACCCCCAGATCAGTTCGCATATCGCAGTGCGATCTGCAAACTCGGACAGGGATCGGATCGCATGGTATGAACACCCAATGCGATCCGATTCTGCTGCGGACCAAAAAAAGGGTCCTGTTCAAGTTTGGGGCGGGTGCGATGCGAATTCAGCCATACTATCTGTATGGCTGAACTCGCATCGCACAGAGATCGGATGTGATTTGCACTGCAGTGCGGTGCGAATCACATCCGGTTCTCATAGTCGCAGCAGTGTGACCCCAGCCTAAAACTGATCTTAATAAAAAATAAAAGTGGTCAGTCTCTCTTAGAGATCCCTTTCACACTGGTCACCTCCTGTAATAGATCCGCAGTCTCTGGTCATCTCCTGTATTAAATCCGCAGTCTCTAGTCATCTCCTGTATTAAATCCACAGTCTCTGGTCATCTCCTGTATTAAATCCGCAGTCTCTAGTCATCTCCTGTATTAAATCCACAGTCTCTGGTCATCTCCTGTATTAGATCCGCAGTCTCTGGTCATCTCCTGTAATACATCCGCAGTCTCTGGTCATCTCCTGTAATTGATCCGCAGTCTCTGGTCATCTCTTGTATTAGATCCGCAGTCTCTGGTCATCTCCTGTATTAGATCCGCAGTCTCTGGTCATCTCCTGTATTAAATCCGCAGTCTCTGGTCATCTCCTGTAATACATCCGCAGTCTCTGGTCATCTCCTGTAATACATCCGCAGTCTCTGGTCATCTCCTGTAATTGATCCGCAGTCTCTGGTCATCTCTTGTATTAGATCCGTAGTCTCTGGTCATCTCCTGTATTAGATCCGCAGTCTCTGGTCATCTCCTGTAATAGATCCGCAGTCTCTGGTCATCTCCTGTATTAGATTTACAGTCTCTGGTCATCTCCTGTATTAGATTTACAGTCTCTGGTCATCTCCTGTATTAGATCCGCAGTCTCTGGTCATCTCCTGCATTAGATCCGCAGTCTCTGGTCATCTCCTGTATTAAATCCGCAGTCTCTGGTCATCTCCTGTATTAGATCCGCAGTCTCTGGTCATCTCCTGTAATAGATCCGCAGTCTCTGGTCATCTCTTGTATTAGATTTGCAGTCTCTGGTCATCTCCTGTAATAGATCCGCAGTCTCTGGTCATCTCCGGTAATAGATCCGCAGTCTCTGGTCATCTCTTGTATTAGATTTGCAGTCTCTGGTCATCTCCTGTAATAGATCCGCAGTCTCTGGTCATCTCCTGTATTAAATCCGCAGTCTCTGGTCATCTCCTGTATTAAATCCGCAGTCTCTGGTCATCTCCTGTATTAAATCCGCAGTCTCTGGTCATCTCCTGTATTAAATCCGCAGTCTCTGGTCATCTCCTGTAATAGATCCGCAGTCTCTGGTCATCTCCTGTATTAGATCCGCAGTCTCTGGTCATCTCCGATAATAGATTCGCAGTCTCTGGTCATCTCCTGTAATAGATCCACAGTCTCTGGTCATCTCTTGTATTAGATCTGTAGTCTCTGGTTATCTGCTGTAATAGATCCGCAGTCTCTGGTCATCTCCTGTAATAGATCCGCAGTCTCTGGTCATCTCTTGTATTAGATTTGCAGTCTCTGGTCATCTCCTGTAATAGATCCGCAGTCTCTGGTCATCTCTTGTATTAGATTTGCAGTCTCTGGTCATCTCCTGTAATAGATCTGCAGTCTCTGGTCATCTCTTGTATTAGATCTGTAGTCTCTGTTCATCTCTTGTATTAGATCTGTAGTCTCTGGTCATCTCCTGTATTAGATCTGTAGTCTCTGGTCATCTCCTGTATTAGATCCGCAGTCTCTGGTCATCTCCTGTCGTACTTTTCTCAGCGAGCAGTAATAATGTGCAGTATCCTCCATCAATGAATGAGGAAGCAGAAATTATGTGTTGTAACCTCTAACAACCAGTCAGTGATCAGGAATAATATGCTGTATCCTCTGGCAACCAATTGCAATTGCTGCCTGATCTTCTGCAGTAAACGGATTTTGAGTCTTACTGCTATATGTTAAATGTCTAAGAGCGGTTGGGGGGCCCCAAAATACATTGAGAAACCGGTTGCCATTATTTATAATTTTTTTTTTTTTTTTTAATGGGCTGCTCAGCTTAGAATGCCCGGGCCTATTTTATGTCCCAATCCGGACCTGCATACATACACACATTATATTACTAAAAGTATTGGGACACCTGCCTTTACAAGCACATGAACTTTAATGGCATCCCAGTCCTCGTCCGTAGGGTTTAATATTGAGTTTGCACTTGAGTTTGCAACCGCCCTTTGCAGTTATGACAGCTGTTCACAAAGTTTAGGAGGGTGTCTATGGGAATGTTTGATCATTCTTCCAGAAGCGCATTTGTGAAGTCAGGCACTGATGTTGGACGAGAAGTCCTGGCTCGCAGTCTCCGCTCGAATTCATCCCAAAGTGTTCTATCGGGTTGAGGTCAGGACTCTGTGCAGGCCAGTCAAGTTCTTCCCCCCCCCAAACTCACTCATCCATGTCTTTATGGACGTCACGTGATGTATGAGTGGATGTCATGTGACGTCAGGAGGGGGCGGTGTCAACGGGTGACGTAACCGGGTCATCTCGCCCCTTGCCTATATAAGAACTGTCAAAGCCAAAGAGAGGACAAACGGCGGGAAGCCTCTTGGGAGGCAAAGCATTTTTTCCCCATTTTTCTATTTTTTGGGTTGGTGGGCGTTGTGATGGACGATGGATGTTTATCAAGAGACACTATTTTTTCTTTTAAGAAAAGACTTGTCAAAAACTGTTTCCTGTGTTTCTTACTTTTTGATATTTTTTTGGTGAATGGGTATGAATGGGTGAATGGTGAATGGGTATGGGTATACCTATTCATATGGGGGGGTCGTGACCAGGGGCCCCCTTATTATAGGGGGCTTCCAGATTCTGAGAAGCCTCTCACCCACAGATCCCGACAACCACAGCCCACGGTTGTTGGGAAGAGGCCCTTGCCCCCATGCTTTGGGGTGGGGGGCGCAGAGCCCCCTGTCCCAAAGCACCCACCCTCCCATGTTGAGGGCATGTGGCCTGGTATGGTTCAGGAGAGGGGGTCGCTCGCTCACAACCCCTTTCCTGACCTGCCAGGCTGCATGCTCAGAAAAGGGTCTGGTATGGATTTTGGGGGGAACCCCATGCCATTTTTTTTTATTTTTGCATGGGGTTCCCCTTAAAATTCATACCAGACCCAAAGGGCGGGGAGGGGTTGTTTTCTTAAACATTTTTCTATTGCCGGGCAATGTCGGCATTCCTTAGCTTTATATTCACCTGTCAGTGGGGAAACCAGCTGAAGATGATGAGTCATGGTTATTAAGGACGCGGGCATCCGGCTTCCCGGCCTGCTGCTTAACAACCAGCTATTTCTACACACAGAATTCGAATAGTCAGTTGTTTTTCGACCAATCCGAATTCTAATCATTCTGAAAAGTTGGAATTTGTTCGAAAATTTATAAATGAAACAAATTTTAACAACAACAAAATTAAATTTAACAAAAACTAAATTAAACTAATTCTAAAACCAAACTAAATTAATTCCAACAAAACAAAAGTAGTAACATAACAAACCTATCCGAATAGAAACTAAACACATTTTTACATTCTGCACATAACTAGTAGATAGGTGAGTGAGGACTAAACCCACACACAGGAAAATCTTTCTGTGCTATAATGAGCTGCTTCTGGGGACCACAGTGGGTGCCCATTATGGCCCCCTAGAATATAACCAATAGTTGCAGACCTTTGCTCCTAAACCTTGTTATTATGAGCCATTTATGGAAACGCTTTGACTATTTGAACCAAGAGAACATGTTGAGTTAAAATTGTTGCACCAGAAAGTCAAGCATCATGGCCATGACAATATACACCGGACCAAGCGGCTGCCATGTCTGGTTCTAGATGGGCAATTAGGTGGCAATAAAACCCCTCTGTTTTTAGTGCCCCTCGGCTACCCTCATGAACTGAGGCCGCGTACACACGGGCGGATTGTCTGCCCAACTAAGTTCGGCAGAAAATCCGACAGACAGTCCGTTCAAAATTTGAATGAACGGACTTGACCACACACGATGAGCAGACAGTCCGCTGAAAGCGTGCGTGATGACGTGTACAGCACGTACGACGGGACTAGAAATACGACGTCCAATACACTGCAATGCAACCTTCGGCCGTGTAAACCCTTTCTGAGCATGCGCCATACTTAGTCCGTCCAACTTGCCTACACACGAGCGGACTGTCCGCTGAAACCAAGTTTGGATGGACAAAACCAAGTTTGAACGGACTGTCTTACGGAAATTCCGTAAGACTTTGTTCGTCAGATTGTCCGCTGAAAAAGTCCGCTGAAGCCCACACACGAGCGGATTGTCCGCTCAAACACGGTTCAGCGGACTAAGTTGGACAGACAATCCGCCCGTGTGTATGCGGCCTTAGACTTACTTAAATGAGTGAGAACTAAAACAACACACAGGGAAATCTTTCTGTGCTATAGTGAGCTTCTGGGGACTACAGTGAGCGCCCAATATGGCCCCCTAGGATGTCAGAATTTGTCAAATAGTTGCAAACATTGCTTCTAAGCTAGAGTCATACATGGAAGCACTGGTAATATTTGAACCAAGAGAACACGAGCTAAAATTGGTGCACAAGAAAATTGAGCATCACATCCACAATAATGTAGACAGACCCGAGTGGCCATCATGTCTGCTTGTAGATGGGAGGTCAGGGAGTGATAAAAAAAACTCCTTTTTTAGTGCCTCTTGTCCACCCATGTAAACCTAGCCTTACTTACACAAACAAGGAGTAAATCTACACACAGGGGAATCTTTCTGTGCTATAATGATTTTTGGGGACCACGGTGGGTGCCCATTATGGCCCCCTAGGATGTCAAATTGGCCCAAGTTTCAAACATTGATTCTAATCTGGAGTTTGCTTGTTATTACTGAGCCTTTTATGAAAAAACTTTGAATATTTTATGGAAGAGAGCTCGAATTTTATTGTGCACATGACCAGTTTGAAGATTTGTGTTTTCAACCTTCACACCATGAAGCTTATTGCAGCATTGTGTTTTAAAGAATATCAGGTGATTTAAAGAATAAAAAGTAGGGAAGAGTAAATCCCTGCCAGTTTTTTTTATTTTTTGGGGAGAAATCTCTTTACTTCCTGCACTGGAGACAGAGCGGGTAAACAGAATTCTCTTTAAAGTGAGGGGAAGATCCAGTTTTCTTTAGAATAGGTGTCCCTTTTTGGAAGATTTCCTCCTCTCTTGGTTACAGCTGTTACATTTTTTTCCAACACTTTCTGCCTCAGTGACAGAGATCACCAGAACAAATAGAGAGGGTAACTCACTTCAAACCCTTCCCAAAATGGAGATACTGCCAAAGATATTATATGTATTCCAAACGTTACCTACTGTCCCATCTAGGAAGATAATGATAGATTTAAGGAAAGCTATAAGTAGCTTTGTATGGGCAAAAAAAAAACTGCCGAATAAAAAGAGAAACACTAACCAGAACAAAAGAAAACGGAGGGCTGGCATTGCCCGATTTTGTAAAATATATGCAAGCAGCATCATTGGTTAGAATCATAAACTGGCAACATGATAAGAAAAACAAACAATGGGTAACGTTGGAAGAGGAAATTACGGGAGTACAACTTAAATTTTTACCTTGGATAAAACCTGAATTAAGAACAAAAAAAAAAAAAAACCTCCAGAACTGGACCTTTGACTCCATTGATGTCCAACCCAGAATTTAAGCCAGCTTTGGAAGGGGTAAGATATTTAAATTGGAACAAGATGGAGAATGTAAGGCCGCGTACACACGGGCGGATTGTCTGGCCAACTAAGTTCGTCAGACAATCCGACAGACAGTCCGTCCAAATTTTGAATGAACGGACTTGACCACACACGATGAACAGACAGTCCGCTGAAAGCGTGCGCGATGACGTGTACAGCACGTACGACGGGACTAGAAAAACGACGTCCAATACACTGCAATGCAACCTTCGGCCGTGTAAACCCTTTCTGAGCATGCGCCATACTTAGTTCATCCAACTTGCCTACACACGAGCGGATTGTCCGCTGAAACCAAGTTTGGACGGACAAAACCAAGTTTCAGCAGACAAAATTACGGAAATGCCGAAAGACAAAGTCCGTCGGACTGTCCGCTGAAAAAGTCCGCTGAAGCCCACACACGAGCGGATTGTCCGCTGAAACACGGTTCAGCGGACTAAGTTGGACAGACAATCCGCCCGTGTGTACGCGGCCTTAGACTAGTACAGATTCTGGCGGATGGAAAGATGCCAAGTTTACTCGATATGGGATTGGAAGTTAAAAAAGACTGGTTGCAATATTATCAATTAGAAAAATTTATTGAGTTAAATAAAAACTCAATAATTAAACCATTAACTAAGTTTGAACAGATAATACTAAAGGAGCAAAACCATAAGAATAAGCTATCTAAAATATATGAACTGCTGCTACCCACAGGGGACATTAGAGATCTAATGGGAATTAGAAAATGGGAGGAAGAATTAGGAGAGACAATTACAGAAAAAGAATGGAAAAAAGTTTTAGGGATAATACATAAAACCCCAACGGCACTAAAACATCAAGAAAGAAATTATAAAGTGGCACTGAGATGGTACTGGAGTCCAGTGGCATTAAAAATAGTTAATAAAGGAAATACAGAGAAGTGCTGGAGGTGTGGGACAGAAAAGGGAACATTGGAACATATTTGGTATGGATGTAAAAAAGTGAGAAATTTCTGGATAAAATTTTTTGAGATATACCAAAAAGTGACTGGAAAAGAATTAATTCCAGATGTAAAGATAGCATTATTTTCTCTTACAACAGATACATTGGATAGTATGAAAAATGGGATAATTCAATATATGACAACAGCAGCTAGAACAATAATAGCACGTAAATGGAAAGAAACAACTAGTCCAATAATATCAGAATGGATATGGGAAATGAGCGAGATGTGTTTCATGGAAAAACAAATAAGAGAAGAAGGCTATGTGAAAAACCAGATACCAACGGTGTGGAAAAAATGGGAAGAGTTTCGGTCCTCAAAAGGAATGGTAGAATATTTATAAGTTAAAGAAAGGGGGGGAGGGAGAGGAGGAGGGAGGGGAGGGAGAGGAGGGAGGGGAGGGAGAGGAGGGGTATTGTGGTTGTTTTTTTTTTTTTTTTATATATTTAATGAAGAGTAAAATGTTTGGGTTTTATGTATGATGTTGTAAATGGATATGTATGTTTTATGATTATTATAAAAACAATAAAGAGAAGATTTGAAACAAACCCTTCCCAACAGTATACAGTACAAAAAATCTATTCCTATCTTCACTATATTACCAAAAGTTTTTGGACGCCTGCCTTTACATGCACATGAACTTTATTGGCATCCCAGTCTGTAGGGTTCATTATTGAGTTGGCCCACCCTTTGCAGCTATAACAGCTTCAACTCTTCTGGGAAGGCCATCCACAAGGTTTAGGAGTGTGTCTATGGGAATGTTTGACCATTCTTCCAGAAGCGTATTTGTGAGGTCAGGCACTGATGTTGGACCATTAAAGTCTCCGCTTTAATTCATCCCAAAGGTGTTCTATCAGGTTGAGGTCAGGACTCTGTGCAGACCAGTCAAGTTCCTCCACCCCAAACACGCTCATCCATGTCTTTATGGACCTTGCTTTGTGCACTGGTGCGCAGTCATGTTGGAACAGAAAGGGACCATCCCCAAACTGTTCCCACAAAGTTGGGAGCATTAAATTGTCCAAAATGTTGCCTTAAGAGTTCCCTTCACTGGAACTAAGTGGCCAAGCCCAACCCTTAAAAACAGCCCCACACCATAATCTCCTCTCCATCAATTGATTTGGACCAGTACACAATGCAAGGTCCATAAAGCTATGTACAGCACCGTGCCGGCCCCTCTCACAAGCCATGATCTGCCTGTGTTGCATATAGAAGTATTGAGGAAAGAAAATGAGAAATGTAGGGTATTTGAAAATGACCGATCGGTATTATAATTCACGATCACAACATAAAAAAAAATCATAGTTTATTATTCATAAATCCTAAAATTACATTAGCTAAAATATAGAAATCTTCAATGGCTACTGTCACATATCACATTATCTGTCAACGCGTTTCGTGGATTACACCACTTCTTCAGGACTTCACATTCACATATGACAGATGCCTTGTATATATAGACAATCTACAAACCAAAATATACATATAAATACAAATGCATAGGTGTAGACTAGAGCTGCACAATTAATCGTTAAGAATTAAAATCGCAAACTTTTTCCCTTCCCGATCTTCAAAATAGCATGTCACGATCTTTCTAACAAGTGCAGAGAGTTCTCACAGCTGGAAAAAAAAAATTCAGGCAGCCTGCCAAGTTTTATTACAACAAGCAAATAAGTAGAAACAAAGTATCTTTTTGTTCTTTTATCAAAGGAAAGAACTCCAGCGTGTAGATGAGGGAAGTTTAACCATTTAAAGACCAAACCTTTTCTGACATTTGTTGCTTACAAGTAAAAATCATTCTTTTATGCTAGAAAATTACTTGGATCACCCAAACTTGATATATTTTTTCTTTAGCAGAGACCCTAGAGAATAAAATGGTGGCTCTTGCAATATTTTATGTCACACTGTATTTGTGCTGTGGTTTTTCAAACGCAATTTTTTTAAAAAAAATACACTTTCATTTATTTAAAAAAAAAAACCTAAACAGTAAAGTTAGCCCAATTCTTTTTGTATAGTGTGAAAGAAGATGTTACTCCGCGAGAATTGTAAGATGTAAACAGATAGATAACATTTAAAAGGTGACTATTTCTCATGCGCATTTGTCACTCTGGGGAGGTGCGTTTTTTTTTGGTGTGGCAAAAGCACACCAGTGTGAACGGGGCTTTTGGGCACGTTCACATCACATGCAGTCCAGTGCCTTTTGTTTCTGCATCAAAAAAGCATGGAAAGTAAGTTATATGGTTTTCAATAGCATAGTTCATACCAGTGCTTCCAATTATAGTGCGTTCCAGTTCCAGAAAAAAAAAAGTAGAGTATGCTGAATTTCTCCTGCACTGGACTGTAACTGGAATGCTGTAAAACGCACCAAAAATGCACTGGAACGCACCAAAGCACACATAAACGCACCAAAAATACACTGGAACACACATGTCCTTGTTTAAGGTTAAGATCAAAGACGGGGAAAATGCATTGGACTGCATCAAATACACATCAAAAACGCACTTGAACACATCAAAAACGCATGAAAAACATGCATGCAGAAAAGCATCTGGAACATATCCAGACTGCGTTTCTATGGTGGGTACTGGCCCTTACTGTGAAGAAGCCTTTCCATAAATGGCAGTTAAACATCTCTTCCTCCAGATATACAGTGCCTTGAAAAAGTATTCACACCCCTTGAAATTCCCCCCATTTTTTCATGTTACAACCGAAAACGTAAATGTATTTTATTGGGATTTTATGTAATAGACCAACACAAAGTGGCACATAATTGTGAAGTGTAAGGCCGCGTACACACGGTGCGGACTGTCTGGCCAACTAAGTCCATCAGACAATCCGACAGACAGTCCGTCATACTTTCGAATGAACGGACTTGCCCACACACGGCACTTTTTGAGCGGACTAATACGGCGGACTAAGTCCGCCATACAATCCGCCCTACTTTTGAAATGAACGGACTCGCCCACATACGCGGAGGAAAGTCCGCTCATTTCGAGCGCGTCTCCAGGTAGGCGGGGCCCGCGAAGCAGACGTCGCTGACCCCGCCGCCTGGAATTGACTTAAAGGGGAACCCAACGCCCAAAAAAATCGGCGTGGGGGTCCCCCCAAGTCCACAACAGACCCTTGTCCGAGCACGCTACCCGGCCAGCCAGGAAAGGGGGGCCAGCGAGCGCCCCCCCCTCCTGAGCCGTACCAGGCCGCGTGCCCTCAACATGGGGGGTGCCTTGGGGAAGGGGGGGCCACGCGGCCCCCCCCACCCCAAAGCACCTTGTCCCCATGTTGATGAGGACAAGGGCCTCTTCCCGACAACCCTGGCCGTTGGTTGTCGGGGTCTGCGGGCGGAGGGCTTATCGGAATCCGGGAGCCCCCTTTAATAAGGGGGCCCCCGGATACCGGCCCCCCACCCTATGCGAATGAGTATGGGGTACAATGTACCCCTACCCATTCACCTGTAAAATAAAAGTACCAAAAAAAAACACAACACACGAGATAAAATATTTTATTGCACAGCTCCGGGGGTCTTCCGTCTTCGGGGGTCTTCTCGCCGGACTCCTCCGCTATCTTCTTGTAGCTCTTTTGCTAGCGGAGGAGTCCGGCTTTCTTCCCCGCCGCCGGCCTCTTCTCCCGACTTCGGGGGTCTTGTCCCCCTCTTTGGTTCTTCTGCCGGGCCACCGCGCCTTCTTATAGCTCTTTTACAGGCGGTGGCCCGGTCTTCTGTCACCGCCGTCGCCGCCGTCGCCGCCGTCGCCTTCCGTTCTTCTTCTTCTTCTTCTTCTCCAGGAGATGTTGCCTCGACAATCTCTCCGGCCGGAATGCCAGAGCCGCGCTGCGCGGCCACTTATATAGTGACAATGGGGCAGTGTCACATGGCTTTATGTCACATGGGTTGGTGTCACATGGTGACCCCGCCCCCTTACCGGGGCGGAGGTTCACCTTCCAGCAGGACAACGACCCGAAACATCCAGCCAGAGCTACAATGGAATGGTTTACATAAAAGCATATTCATGTGTTAGAATGGCCCAGTCACAGTCCAGACCTAAACCCAACTGGGAATCTGGCAAGACTTGAAAATTGCCGTTCACAGACGCTCTCCATCCAATCTGACAGAGCTTGAGATATTTTGCAAGGAAGAATGGGCAAAAGACTTGAAGCTGTAATTGCAGAGAAAGGGGGGGTTCTAAAAAGTATTGACTCCGGGGGGCGCCATAAAAAATGCCCCTCCATACTTTTCACATATTTGTAAAAAAAATGTTGAAAACCATTTATCATTTTCCTTCCACCTCACAATTATGTGCCACTTTGTGTTGGTCTATCACATAAAATCCCAAAAAAATACATTTACGTTTGTAACATGACAAAATGTGGAAATTTTTAAGGGGTACGAATACTTGTTCAAGGCACTGTATTGATGAGTGATCAGATTTCCATCTGCTGTAATGTGAAAATAGCTACAAATGGTGACATTTTCAGGTTACAACATAGGTGCGTGCACAGGGTGCCCTGGGTGTGCCTAGGCCCACCCTAATCACCCCATGCGCATTAACATTATCCAGGAGCAGCACCAGGTGGGTGTTTGCGGAGTGCCAATGGCCATTGTAAATGCCCCATTATATTAAAATCTAGGTTCAACTATAGGAACACACGTATTTAGGGTGTATTGTAATATGCTCCCGATCAACTGGCTCCCGCCACAAGAGCCAGCAGGTGGCGTTCATGTGTGTTTGAGCTTTGGGGCGCACACCCTAACGCAACAGGCTGTGCACACCTACGGGTTACAATTTAAACTTTTTAGGGAAATTTACCTTGATCCCCCCCCCCCATCCCATCAAAAGAAAAAGTCAGATTTTTACAATGTTTTACGATTGGATGATCCCACTTCTGTGAGGCGTCCCAGCAATTTTATTATTTTCGTTTGAGAAAAAAAATAAAATGTCCCATCTATAGAACCCCCCGAGCCCCCACTTCCTTGGCGTTAATAAGGTATTAACATATCGAAAGACAAGAAAATCCAAGAGCCATTGTCTGGGTGGATGCGCAGCGCGGAGCGAAGTTTCTGCTTGACATGTAGCCGATAGGACGCAGTCATTGATTCACAAAGCGGCCGGGGGGAAAATTGTATTCTTTGCAAATAGGAGGTTGCTGGTTAACTGAGAGAGCCCCGGAGTGATTGACAGTATCTATCAGGGGCAATGAACTGAACTTGAGTGCGGCCATTATGTGCCTGTGTAAAATTGCTCAACTGTGACCCTTCCATCTGTTCCAGCTAATTTTAAAGTCATTTACACCCGGCTCCCCATTCATCCTCCATGCAGCACACTCTCTGGTTAACACACATAGGCACCGTTCTTGGCCTGTCAGCTCTTTAAGATTTTTTTTTTTTTTTAGGGAGCTCTTTGTAAAAAGGCGGTCTTGTTGTTGACATCTGTGCAGAAATGTATCTGCTGTCCCTCTTATCATTGTCACATTCTTTCTTTCGCCGCGACAAATCAATAGGCCCGGCTCCGCCGAACTAATTCAATTTCGGCTCCTTCTTAAAGATTAGCTCTAATATTTAGTTGGAGGGTCAAAGCCATGTTTCTATGCAGCAGCTAAATAGCAGTTTGATGGTTGCGTCGCACGCTGGCATTGTGCCTACGGGGGGGTTCCAGGCTCGGTGTTGTCCCTGCAGGGGTTGGCCGGTTGTGGTGCCATTAAACTGACCACTCGTGATGAGAGGCGCTGGACTCAGATCTTCTGTCCGTCGATCAGAGGTATTGGTTGGGCTTGATGGCTTGACTTTAGCAACTCTACCATAAAGCATGGTCCCCCCCCACCCTAAAGGGCAATGGCCTCCTAGACCAGGGGGTCTCCAAAGTTTCTAAGCAAAGGGCCAGTTTACTGTCCTTCAGGCTTTATTGGGGCCAGATTTTGGCCAGTGTGAGTAGAAAATGCCCCAACATCAGTGCCCCATTAATGGGAGAAATTGTGCCCCATGGTTGGTATCAATGGAAGAATAGTGATGCCCCATGGATGGTGTCAGTAGGGGGGAGGGTGACCCATCATTGGGTTCAGTTGGTGAAATAGTGCCCCAAGGGCCTGATAATGGTCCCCCCACCCTAAAGAGCGATGGCCTCCTAGACCAGGGGGTCTCCAAAGTTTCTAAGCAAAGGGCCAGTTTACTGTCCTTCAGGCTTTATCGGGGGCCAGCCTTTGGCCAGTGTGAGGAGAAAATGCCCCAACATCAGTGCCCCATTAATGAGAGAAATTGTGCCCCATGGTTGGTATCAATGGAAGAATAGTGATGCCCCCTGGATGGTGTCAGTAGGGGGGATGGTGCTCCATCATTGGGTTCAGTTGGTGAAATAGTGCCCCAAGGGCCTGATAAAGCGAAGCAAAGGCTGTATGCCCAGACTGTGTACCAAAACCAGACTGAACGCTCCTGAGTTGTATTAATACAAAGTTCCTGACCCTCCCAATTGCTGTTCCTTGAGGATTCCATGGCCCATGATGCCTGTCCTCAGCTCTATTTCTTGGAGTGACCTGAAATTTGTTATTCCCATGGTTGGTATCAATGGAAGAATAGTGATGCCCCATGGATGGTGTCAGTAGGGGGGAGGGTGACCCATCATTGGGTTCAGTTGGTGAAATAGTGCCCCAAGGGCCTGATAATGGTCCCCCCCCCTCCCTAAAGAGCGATAGCCTCCTAGACCAGGGGGTCTCCAAAGTTTCTAAGCAAAGGGCCAGTTTACTGTCCTTCAGGCTTTATCGGGGCCAGCCTTTGGCCAGTGTCAGTAGAAAATGCCCCAACATCAGTGCCCCATTAATGAGAGAAATTGTGCCCCATGGTTGGTATCAATGGAAGAATAGTGATGCCCCCTGGATAGTGTCAGTAGGGGGGATGGTGCTCCATCATTGGGTTTAGTTGGTGAAATAGTGCCCCAAGGGCCTGATAAAGCGAAGCAAAGGCTGTATGCCCAGACTGTACCAAAACCAGACTGAACGCTCCTGAGTTGTATTAATACAAGGTTCCTGACCCTCCCAATTGCTGTTCCTTGATGGAGTGACACCTGCCGTATTTTGGTTATTTATGATCTGTCTGTGATGCAGAGATTGTACAGCAATTTGTTCATACTACTATACAATATATCTGCCAAAAAAAAACCCTGAAGAAGGAACTATACAAAGTTCTGAAACATGTCGGGCATTCCATGTATCATGTTCAGCTGTGGTCTCTTACCTTAGAGCTCCTTGCACCATGATCTAAAGATTTAACTGTATTAATTGTTTAAAATATTGGTTTTAATGTGTCTATTTTTATACTATTCTAATAAAATTTACTATTTTCATATTACTGTCGTACTCGATGCACATATCTAGACCCCCACCCGTATAATCCCTGGGGAACCCTTTCTCTCTTTTTTCTTGATAAAGGGAAGCAAAGGGCCATCTCCAGCCTCCCGGACTGAAGTTTGTAGACCACTGTCCTAGATTAAGGAATCCAACTGAAATCGAGCAAAGAAGCACCAGACGAATGACTTAAGAGTCCATAATTATTTATTGCTGACACGTTAGTGGTGATCACTTCTGCATTGGGGTCCCTAGTTCAAATCCCAACAAGGACGCTGTCTGCATGGAGTTTGCACATTTTTCCTGTGCTTTTGTGGGTTTCCTCTGGGAAAAACATGTTGGTAGGTTAACTGGCTCAATTCAGTGTACCCAACATGGTTGTCTTACCTCCTAGACCAGCCATTCTCAACCAGGGTTCCGTGAGATGAGCCGGCACTATGACACCTATGAACTGTTTAGCTGTCTAGAAGGGCGGCATTCTCACCACCACTCTTCCCACTGACCACCAATGTAAGGGAGATTCTTTCAACTGACCACCAATTTAAGGAGAATTATTCCCACTGATCACCAATGTAAGGGACATTCTTCTCACTGATCACCAATGTAAGGAACATTCTTCTCACTGATCACCAATGTAAGGGACATTCTTCTCACTGATCACCAATGTAAGGGACATTCTTCTCACTGATCACCAATGTAAGGGACATTCTTCCCACTGATCACCAATGTAAGGAACATTCTTCCCACTGATCACCAATGTAAGGAACATTCTTCTCACTGATCACCAATGTAAGGAACATTCTTCTCACTGATCACCAATGTAAGGGGCATTCTTCTCACTGATCACCAATGTAAGGGACATTCTTCCCACTGATCACCAATGTAAGGGACATTCTTCTCACTGATCACCAATGTAAGGAACATTCTTCCCACTGATCACCAATGTAAGGAACATTCTTCTCACTGATCACCAATGTAAGGGACATTCTTCCCACTGATCACCAATGTAAGGAACATTCTTCCCACTGATCACCAATGTAAGGAACATTCTTCTCACTGATCACCAATGTAAGGAACATTCTTCCCACTGATCACCAATGTAAGGAGCATTCTTCCCAATTTTTCTTTATTAAAAGTCTTGCAATCAATAATCATAAAATCACAATATATAAATATACATAAATATATACATATTTACATAAATTAAAATAAATATAGCAAATCTGCTCTCAAACCAAAAAAATACTTTAAGCAATAACATAAATCCTATTACGACTCACACCATTACACCAGACATCAAACTTGTGAGGTTAAGAAACAATCCCGCACCTATTATGCATGCAGCCCTTCTTCAAAAAGAAGATACTAACCAACAAAAGCTAAGGGAGTGAAAGAAACAGAAAAAGAAAAGAGCTCCTCACCCAGAGATGGGCAGTTCACCAAAGGCAAGTCTGATATTCCTCCACGCCCTTATCCAGACTGCCCGAGGCTCCCTGCCCTTCTCAAGACCCCGAATTTTCCCAACCTCACCCAGAATATCGTGCACCACCACCTCAACAGAGAGGACTTTCTTCCGCAGGGTAATCTGGCACCGTGCATTCCATGTGAAGTAACGGACAACTATACTAACTAAAAACAGTGTATCCAAATCAAAATCCCAGTGAGTCGGGAATGCCCCATACACCCACTCCGCATAACTCATGCGATAGAAAAAGGGGATGCCTAGAGCCCTCCCCACCCTTTTATACACCTCTATGTTAAAGGGACACTGGAGCAAAAAGTGGTCCATAGACTTCACTTTACCAACACACTCCGCTCTAGGACAATCCCGATCATCCACAGGGCGATGCTTCAAGTTCCCTCTCACATAGAGCCTTCCATGGAAGGCGAGCCAGGCTTGATCCCTAAACTTCAAGGGGATTCTTTCTAAATTGATTAAACGCAACCCCTCCCTCATTACAGAGCCTGGGCAATCCCTTAAGGCCAGTGACACACTGAAAGCAGAGCCCAAAATCCTCTTCTCCAGAAGCTTCCTGGGGAGGGACTTGATATCCTCCACTGTCACCTGCCACTGCCGAAGTATTTTCAGACACGGGGCAACATAAGCCGGGAGCTTGCCATGTCGGACTCTCAGACTTTTCACTGGCCCGCCATCTTCCCAGCATCGCAGAAAAGGCCTAAAACAAGATTGAAAAATACCCACCCATCCCGGCGGGTTCTCTGCTAGCATGTTACCAAGATTGTACTTTAAAAACAGCAGAGAAAAGAAAACTATTGGGTTGACCATTCCTAGGCCACCCTCCCGCCTAGACAGGTAAGTTACATTGCGTTTGATCAGGTTCAGCCTACTTCCCCATAACAGTTGGAAAAAACAGCTGTACACCCTTGCATAGAGAGATACTGGCAAGATACAGACGAAGCTGACATATAAAAAAATTGGGACCAGGTACGTTTTGATCAAGTCAACCCTCTCCCTCAATGAAAGCTTCCATTTCTTCCAACTTGCTACTTTGGCATTGGCACACACTAACCTGCTTTCCCAATTTCGATGACCATAGTCACCAGGACCAAATTTGATGCCCAACACTTTAATTTCCTGCTGGGGCTCTGGGAAGGCATCCGGAAGTTCGAAGCTTTCACCTTCCTCACCCATCCAGAAAACTTCACTCTTTTCATGGTTGACTTTAGAACCAGAAGCCTCCGTGTACTGCTCTATCATAGAGACCACCTCCTGCGCCTCCTCTGTTCCAGAGACAATAACAGACACATCATCGGCATAGGCCACGACCTTCAAAGGTGGCACACCAGCAGTGCCCAAAGGCACCCCGCACAAAGATCCACACTCTAGCCTTCTTATGAAGGGGTCGATTGCGAATACATATAACAGGGGGCTCAGAGGACATCCCTGGCGCACACCAGAGCCAACCTCAAAAGGCCGTCCAACCCAACCATTAACCAGTGGGAAGCTCTCAGCCCCTTTATGTAATGTCTTCAGCCAATCTATAAACCTCCCCTGCAGGCCGTATCTACCAAGTAGCAAATACAGGTACTCGTGATTGACTCTATCAAAAGCCTTCGCCTGATCCAATGCCAGCAAGTACTTTCTCCATCCAGCAGCCCTGCATCGTTCCAAAGCCTCCCGGACAGCTAAAACCGCTGAAAAGGTACTTCTACCTTGGACCGAGCAGTGCTGATGACTGGACAACAAATCGCCTGCCACTGACGACAAGCGCCAAAAAAGAATCTTCGCCAAGATCTTTCTATCAACATTGAGAAGACTGATGGGGCGCCAGTTCTCAATCATTGAGGGGTCTTTACCTTTTGACAGAAGAATCACAGCGGATTGCCTCATGGAGGGAGGGAGCGAACCCTCTTCTAGACAGCTGTTATAAACCTCCGCTAAAAAGGGAGCCAGAATGGACTTAAAACACTTGTAGAATTCAGCTGTCAACCCATCTGGCCCAGGCGATTTTTTGGTAGCCAGCTTCTCTATAGCATGAACTACCTCATCCACTGAAATTGGTTCTGTCAAATCCATCAAAGGCAATGTACCATTTCCCAATCCTGGAGTAGAATCCAGAAAGCTTTCCATCTTGTCCCGACAAAGGTCCTTTCTTCCCAGAAGGTCTGCATAATATGATCTGAAGATTTCCAGGATCCCTGATCTGGACTTCACCAGGGAACCCGTACTATCCCTCAGGCCTATGACCGTCTTAACTGCTATGCCTTGCTTACAGTTCTGGTAAGGATC
The DNA here is from genome assembly GCF_037356315.1 of Lithobates pipiens. Classification (NCBI taxonomy): domain Eukaryota; kingdom Metazoa; phylum Chordata; class Amphibia; order Anura; family Ranidae; genus Lithobates; species Lithobates pipiens. Next base: position 11,856,380 of record NW_027507786.1, read on the forward strand.
AGGCGAGTGATATTTTCCATAATCCCTCTCCAGAACCAAGGAGGCACGCCGGTCGTATTGACACTTTCTAAGAAGAAACTTCACCTCAGAGATCTCCCCTGGATCTCCTCTATACGAGACAAGACGATCAAGCTTCCTCCGCAAATGCTGGTAGGCAATGTACATACCAAGCTGCTTCTTCTTACTTATGGCCTTGAAAAGTCCAATCGCCCTTTGTTTCAAAAGTTCCCACCACTCTGACTTACTGCTGCAAAAGTCCAGAATAGAAACCTGTGCCTGGAAAAAATCCTCAAAGGATTGTCTTACCTCTACGTCTTCCAGGAGAGCCGAATTCAGTTTCCAGGTACCCCTTCCCCTGGGTGGAGTGTCCGAGGCATTCAGAGTCACAGACAGCATACAGTGGTCAGAGAACTCCACCGCCCTCAACTCAGGAGCCGAGAAAGCAGAGTTCTCCTTTAAAAAAAACCTATCTATCATACTCTGACTATTCCCTCTCTGAAATGTGAATCCCGTGCTGCCAGGGCAGTGCTTAATATGCACATCTACCAGGCCTGCTTGTCTCACCATATCTCTAAGAAAAACGCTATTGTACGCCAGCCTGTCTATGGAGCCTCTCCTGTCTTCAGGCCTAATTATGGTGTTAAAATCACCTCCAAAGACAACCTGCTGGGACGTAAAAAGGAAGGGCTTGATCTCTGTGAGGAGGCATTTCCTGCCCCATCTTGACTGCGGTCCATAGATATTAATCAGGCGCAGGTCCTGCCCCCTAACAGAGACGTCCAAGACCATGCATCTCCCAATCTCTACCTCAATTACCCGCCGGCACGTTACCATATCGGTTTTAAAAAGGACCGCAACTCCGCTGCAGGGCTCTGCCGCAAGAGACCAAAAGGAGGGACCGCATCTCCACTCCCTTTTTGCTAGATGGACATCGGCCAAAGTATTGAGCCAGGTCTCTTGCAAAAATAAAATCTCGGCATCAAACTCGCTGAGCAAAAATAAGGCAATATCACGAGCTCTTGCAGATTTCATGCTGGCGACATTAATGGTCGCCACCTTTATCGGAGTGGGAACTGCCATCAGGATGATTGGGGTAGTCGTTTCTTAACCTTTGCCACACTCTCATCACCAGAAACAGCTCTCTTCAAACTATTTAACTCCCCCTCATCCATGGATGATAAAGAAAAAGATAAATCAGACATCCCATCACCTGACAAAACTGAAAAGGTGTTGCCAAGAGGAACCCCTCCTGGGTCTGACTCTGAGGAAGAAATTAACACCTTATTTGTCTTCCTCTTCTTCTTTTTCTTCCTCCTAAACGTCTCCCACCCCTCATCATCCGAACCCCCCCCCAACAGAGGGTGAGACATGGGATATGGACACCCTTCCATCAGCCCCACCCCCATCCAGCACCCCCACACTCCCCTGACCACGTTTGCGCTGCCGAGGGACAGGGACTGGAGGCTGAGAACGAAGATCCGCTAAACCTGACCCCCAGCAGCCTCCGCTAGTCTGGAGGACCTACGTACAGCAGGAATAGGGACCACCACATGGGGGACAGACTTAGGGACCACATCACTAGAGGGAACAGAATCTGAAACAACAGATGGAACTGACACAGGAGGGACAGACTCAGGGACCACATTACCAGGGGAAACAGAACCTGAAACAGATGGAACAGACACAGGAGGGACAGACTCAGGGACAACATTACCAGGGGAAACAGAATCCAAAACAACAGATGGAAAGACACAGGAGGGACAACAACAGTTACAGTGGCCTCATCCTCCTTATCCAGCCTCTGCAGCTCAGCCTCCAATCCTGGCAGGTTATGTAAAGCCTCTGGACACTTACTGTAAGGATGGCCAAGCTTTTGGCATAGATTGCACCGAATTTGGGTACAATCTTTTGCCAAATGGTCCAGACCCTGGCATAGCGAACACTTTTTACGGGTGCAGGTAGAGGCAAAATGGCCCTTTTCACCACATTTATTGCAGACTTTGGGCTGTCCCTGGTAGAATATAGTCAGCCGATCTCTTCCCAGGAAAGCTGAGCAGGGCAGATGTTGGACTACATTGCCCAGCACCCCCAATTTTAGCGACACTGTCCAGGCCCCTGTCCATATCCCATGTTCATCCAGGACCTTCCGCAGTGGAGTGAGGACCTCACCATATCGGCGTAGCCATACTATCAAATCAGCCTCTGGTATGGATTCGTTACACACCAGGATGGTCACCGATTTTATCAGAGGCTGCCTGGAAATCACCTTTGGCACCAAACCACTCCACTGCGGAAGGCCCTGGCACCTCCTATGTCGCTCCCAAAATAAATCCAACCCCTCAGGTTTTACAAAAGATAAATCAAATTCATAACTCCCCACTGGGCAAATCAAAGCAAAAATATCCACAGCTTTAAACCCCATTTCCAAAATCAACTCAGCCACCCTCCCCCTCACTGGTGGGGTCCCCTCCCCCTCCCACTTGAACTGAACCACATTCCTCCTCCTGTACCCACCACCAAAACTCCCTATATTGTGATCACCAATATTTACAGCATTCCCCCCACCCTCCTTGGTGCGACTCCCCAAAACAGATGCATAACTCCCCATATTCCTCCCAGCAGAAGAGACATTTGTTTGTTTTGAGCCTTCTGACACACTTCTAGCAGATATCGATTGTACAGATTTGGTCTGTACAATCGAGGAGTCTTTCTTCTGCTGAGCAGAAAGAGAAATGTCATTTTTATCTTGGTCAGCAATATTAAACCCTCCACCATCACCACCACCACATTCACTGCCTTATCAATATAATTGCTGTCATTATTTCCTGGCACATTCATAGTTCCTGCCGTGTCCTCAGTCACTGCTGTCCCCATACACACGTCACCTCCCGGCCGACTCTTCTCCTCCATCAGGACAGGACTATCAGCTGAGCAAAGTGAATGTTGTCCTAATACAGCAACAGGTGAATCACTGCAGGAGACTTCCATGGCAGTCTCCACTTCACATGCTGCACTGTGCAGATCCCCTCCCCCACCTGCATCAATCAGCCCAGGTGAAGGTGAAACAGGCTCTCTGGAGCTGGCAGCCATTTTGCTTGTGGAACTACAGGTCCCAGCAGTATCAGCAAAATCCAGGCATGGGGTGCATGATGGAGATCCATCCACATTGCTCTGGTGGGCTGATGACACCTCTGCCAGGGGCTCTCCCTCCATGTCTGCAGAGGGTTTCCCTGTAGCAGGCAGCTGTATGCAGATCCCCTTCCCTCTCTGTTTCTCAGCCGGGACACCATCCACTACAGCAGGTGGGGCAGACATATTGGATGGAGGCTGTACAGCGCACTGGGATCCCTCCACCAGTGCTTGCTCTGCCGGTCTGTAATCCCTCCGCTCATCCTCAGGGACCTCCGATGGCTCACCAACAGACCTGTCTGCCCTCAGGGGTGACTCCATCTGCTGGATGAACTGCAGGGTGCCATGTTGACTCTCAACCCCCTGGCTGGTTGCCGCTGGCGATTCCCCAGCCTGACATGGGGGGAGAGGTGCAGAGACAGATGAAGCCGGGTTGTCTGTTACCTGCTGATCCACTGAACTCACCGATGTCTGGCTGGAAAATCTTTTCTCGTTTTTAAACTTTTCTGCAAAAGCTCCGCTTCTGTCCTTCAGTTTATCCAAAAATAAAGATTGTTTCTTTACCCTCTCCTCCATCTGCTGCAACTCTGGCTTCATGGCCAAATGGTTCTTACTCCAGGCCTGGAAATACCTGGTCTTGAAGTTTTTATGTTCAGATTTTAAACATTTTAGCTTCTCCTCAGCCCTTCCGATTGCCCGAAAACGGTCAACAATCTTTTGTCTGTAGACATCCACATTCTCAGCAGGGCCTGGACCCACAGACAGGTCCTCCACCTCCTCCTCCTCACTAGGCCCCGTATCATCAGGGGAATCCCTCCCAGGGCCTCCCCCAGGATCAGGCATTATTCTAGCTAGCAGGCAAGGCCCAGGCTTGAAAAAAGGTGTGGTTCTCAGAGAGCTCCTTGGGTGTGTCCTCCTCCTCCTTCCCACTGATCACCAATGTAAGGAACATTCTTCTCACTGATCACCAATGTAAGGAACATTATTCTCACTGATCACCAATGTAAGGAACATTATTCTCACTGATCACCAATGTAAGGATCATTCTTCCCACTGATCACCAATGTAAGGATCATTCTTCCCACTGATCACCAATGTAAGGAACATTCTTCCCACTGATCACCAATGTAAGGAACATTCTTCTCACTGATCACCAATGTAAGGAACATTCTTTCCACTGACCACCAATGTAAGGAACATTCTTCTCACTGATCACCAATGTAAGGAACATTCTTCCCACTGATCACCAATGTAAAGAACATTCTTCCCACTGATCACCAATGTAAGGAACATTCTTCTCACTGATCACCAATGTAAGGAACATTCTTCTCCCTGATCACCAATGTAAGGAACATTCTTCCCACTGATCACCAATGTAAGGAACATTCTTCTCACTGATCACCAATGTAAGGGACATTCTTCTCACTGATCACCAATGTAAGGAACATTCTTCCCACTGATCACCAATGTAAGGAACATTCTTCTCACTGATCTCCAATGTAAGGAACATTCTTCCCACTGATCACCAATGTAAGGAACATTCTTCTCACTGATCACCAATGTAAGGGACATTCTTCTCACTGATCACCAATGTAAGGAACATTCTTCCCACTGATCACCAATGTAAGGAACATTCTTCTCCCTGATCACCAATGTAAGGAACATTCTTCCCACTGATCACCAATGTAAGGAACATTCTTCTCACTGATCACCAATGTAAGGAACATTCTTCTCACTGATCACCAATGTAAGGAACATTCTTCCCACTGATCACCAATGTAAGGAACATTCTTCTCACTGATCACCAATGTAAGGAACATTCTTCCCACTGATCACCAATGTAAGGAACATTCTTCCCACTGATCACCAATGTAAGGAACATTCTTCTCACTGATCACCAATGTAAGGAACATTCTTCTCACTGATCACCAATGTAAGGAACATTCTTCTCACTGATCACCAATGTAAGGAACATTCTTCCCACTGATCACCAATGTAAGGAACATTCTTCCCACTGATCACCAATGTAAGGAACATTCTTCCCACTGATCACCAATGTAAGGAACATTCCTCTCACTGATCACCAATGTAAGGGACATTCTTCTCACAGATCACCAATGTAAGGAACATTCTTCTCACTGATCACCAATGTAAGGAACATTCTTCTCACTGATCACCAATGTAAGGAACATTCTTCTCACTGATCACCAATGTAAGGAGCATTCTTCTCACTGATCACCAATGTAAGGGACATTCTTCTCACTGATCACCAATGTAAGGAACATTCTTCTCACTGATCACCAATGTAAGGAACATTCCTCTCACTGATCACCAATGTAAGGGACATTCTTCTCACAGATCACCAATGTAAGGAACATTCTTCTCACTGATCACCAATGTAAGGAACATTCTTCCCACTGATCACCAATGTAAGGGACATTCTTCTCACCGATCACCAATGTAAGGAACATTCTTCTCACTGATCACCAATGTAAGGGACATTCTTCTCACTGATCACCAATGTAAGGAACATTCTTCTCACTGATCACCAATGTAAGGAACATTCTTCTCACTGATCCCCAATGTAAGGAACATTCTTCTCACTGATCACCAATGTAAGGGACATTCTTCTCACTGATCACCAATGTAAGGAACATTCTTCTCACTGATCACCAATGTAAGGAGCATTCTTCTCACTGATCACCAATGTAAGGAACATTCTTCCCACTGATCACCAATGTAAGGAACATTCTTCTCACTGATCACCAATGTAAGGGACATTCTTCTCACTGATCACCAATGTAAGGAACATTCTTCTCACTGATCACCAATGTAAGGAGCATTCTTCTCACTGATCACCAATGTAAGGGACATTCTTCTCACCGATCACCAATGTAAGGAACATTCTTCTCACTGATCACCAATGTAAGGAACATTCTTCCCACTGATCGGCAATGTAAGGAACATTCTTCCCACTGATCACCAATGTAAGAAGCAAAATGTGTTTTGTAGGGGTTCCCTGAGACCTGAAAATTATTTTAAGGGTTTCGCTGTGGTTAAAAGGTTGGGAAAGTCATTCCTGGACTCTGAGTCCCCGGGAAGGAAAGCACTGTAAAAAAACAAATTATATTAAATAAGAAGGATCCCTTTTTTTATGCATATATTATATCTTTATATGAAAGTTGTTTTTTTCTTTTATTCATTTTTTGGACATGAATTTGTTTTTCTTTTTTATTATATACAGTACATGGTGGCATTCTTGTCTCCCATTGATTTGAAGAAACCTTCCCATTTATTTTCCGGCTGGTTCCATGCATGAATGAGTACGGACTTCTGCCCTTTTATTTATAGCGTGGTGTACGTCTGGTAACCATGCCCCTGACTACATCAACCATATGACAAAACGCATTGGGAGGGACCAAACGTTACGTTAGAACGTTGTTCGCCCACTCGCTACTAGGTTGATGGCCATCGCTGCAGCTTCCTTGCTCATTTTTTAATAGAAAGAAATGTAGCAGAGCTATATTTTTTATGTGGCTATGTGAGTGTATCTCTTTTTGAATTTATATCTGAAGCTATGTAAATAAATAATAATAGTAATAATAAATAAATGAAAAGTTAAAGAATAAGAATGTGCTTGTAACATTCTGTATACTGAGTTGACATCTGCCGCAATGTAAATCAATAATAATAACGATATTAATAATAATAATAATAACACAAAATAGCATAATAATAATAATAATAGTAATAATAATATTAAATAACATAATAATAATAATAATAATAATAAATATAAATGAAAGAATAAGAATGTGCTTGTAACATTCTGTACACTGAATTGATATCTGAAGTAATGTATATAAAAAAAGAAATAGTAATAATAAATAAATGAAAAGGAAAGAATAAGAATGTGCTTGTAACATTCTGTACACTGAATTGATATCTGAAGTAATGTAAATAAAAAAAGAAATAGTAATAATAAATAAATGAAAAGGAAAGAATAAGAATGTGCTTGTAACATTCTGTATACTTAGTTGACATCTGTAGCAATGTAAATAAATAATGATAGTAAAAATAATAATAAACATAATATTAATAATAATAATAGCAATAATAATGATAGTAATAATAAATAACATAATAATAATAATAATAATAATAATAATAAATGTAAATTAACTAGTTGCTGACCGCCGGCCGTCAAATGACGGCCAGGCGGCGCAGCTATTGTGGCGGGAGGCCGTCATATGACGGCCTCCCGTTTAAACAGGGATGCGCGCGATCGTGCGCGCGCATCCCTGTTTCTTCGGTGGCGGCGTGTCACGGAGACACCGCTCGCCACCGAAGGGGGTGAACAGCCATTCGTTATGGCTGTTTACCACGTGATCGGCCGTGATGAAGTCACGGCCGATCACAGATGGTCACACCCCGTACGTGCACGGCGCATGCGCGCGATCGCGAGCGCGCTGCGCGTGCACGTCGGTGGCGGCGTGTTCCCCGGGAACACTGCTCGTCACCGACACTGGTAAACAGCCATTGGCTGGCTGTTTACCCACGTGATCGGCTGTGATCCTTTCACAGCCGATCACTAAAATGTAAACAAACCGCGGTAACGGGATGTTACCGGGTTCTCCTCCTCACACACCGATCGTGTGTGAGGAGGAGATTGCGGTAACATCTCGTTACCGCTTACTGTACACACCAATCACACTGATTGCCCTCCCCCCCCAATAAAGAGGACCTGTCACCACCCCTCATAGTACCTGTCAATCACAGTCCATCAGAGTACCTGTCACAGTCCATCAGAGTATTTGAGTACCTGTCCCAGTCCATCAGAGTATTTGAGTACCTGTCCCAGCCCATCAGAGTACCCGAGTACCTGTCCCAGCCCATCAGAGTACCCGAGTACCTGTCCCAGCCCATCAGAGTACCCGAGTACCTGTCCCGGCCCATCAGAGTACCCGAGTACCTGTCCCGGCCCATCAGAGTACCCGAGTACCTGTCCCGGCCCATCAGAGTACCCGAGTACCTGTCCCAGCCCATCAGAGTACCCAAGTACCTGTCCCAGCCCATCAGAGTACCCGAGTACCTGTCCCAGCCCATCAGAGTACCCAAGTACCTGTCCCAGCCCATCAGAGTACCCGAGTACCTGTCCCAGCCCATCAGAGTACCCGAGTACCTGTCCCAGCCCATCTGAATACCCGAGTACCTGTCACAGTTCATCTGAGTACCCGAGTACCTGTCCCGGCCCATCAGAGTACCCGAGTACCTGTCCCGGCCCATCAGAGTACCCGAGTACCTGTCCCGGCCCATCAGAGTACCCGAGTACCTGTCCCGGCCCATCAGAGTACCCGAGTACCTGTCACGGCACATCAGAGTACCCGAGTACCTGTCACGGCACATCAGGGTACCCGAGTACCTGTCACGGCCCATCAGGGTACCCGAGTACCTGTCACGGCCCATCAGGGTACCCGAGTACCTGTCACGGCCCATCAGGGTACCCGAGTACCTGTCACAGTCCATTAGAGTACCGAGTACCTGTCACAGTCCATTAGAGTACCGAGTACCTGTCACGGTCCATTAGAGTACCGAGTACCTGTCACAGTCCATTAGAGTACCGAGTACCTGTCACAGTCCATTAGAGTACCGAGTACCTGTCACAGTCCATTAGAGTACCGAGTACCTGTCACAGCCCATCTGAGTACCCGAGTACCTGTTCCAGTCCATCTGTGTACCAGAGTACCTGTCACCGCCCTTCAGAGTACCCAAATACCAGTCACCAAACCATCAGAGTACCTGCCACCAGGCCATCAGAGTACCTGAGTACTTGTCACCAGGCCATCAGAGTACCCGAGTACCTGTCACCAGGCCATCAGAGTACCCGAGTACCTGTCACCAGGCCATCAGAGTACCCGAGTACCTGTCACCAGGCCATCAGAGTACTCGAGTACCTGTCACCAGGCCATCAGAGTACCCGAGTACCTGTCACCAGGCCATCAGAGTACCCGAGTACCTGTTCCAGTCCATCTGAGTACCCGAGTACCTGTCACAGTCCATCTGAGTACCCGAGTACCTATCTCCAGCCCATCAGAGTACCCGAGTACCTATTTGCAGCCCATGTCTCATAGAATATACGTTGGGGTGTTTACTTTCCAAAATGGGGTCATTTTGTGGGTAATTTCACTGTCCTGGTGGTCCAGGACCTTCAAAAGTGTGATGGGTAGGAATGAAATGAGATGTGTCATTTATGCTCCTAGAACGCCTGAACGTACTACTTCAATGTTCAGCCTCTCTATGTGGCCAGGCTGTGTAAAAGTCCTACACATGTGGTATCGCCATACTCGGGAGGAGTAGCAGAATGTATTTTGGGGTGTAATTTTTGCTATATACATGTTATGTGTTAGAAATATCTTATAAATTGATCATTTTGTGTAAAAAAAAAATGCGTTTTAATTTTTTTCCACATATTCCAAAAACTTCTGGAAAAAAATTAACCATTCAAAAGACTCATTATGCCTCACAGATTATACGTTGGGGTGTTTGCTTTCCAAAATGGGGTAATTTTATGGGAAATTCCATTGTCCTGGTACTCCGGGGCCTTCAAAAGTGTAATAGGTGGTTGAGAAATGAGATGCGTAATTTTTGCTCATAGAACGTCTGAAGGTACTACATCAATGTTAGTGCTCTGTATGTGGCCAGGCTGTGTAAAAGTCTCACACACGTGGTATCGCTGTACTCGGGAAGAGTAGCAGAATGTATTTTGGGGTGTAATTTTGGCTATATACATGCTATGTGTTAGAAATATCTTATAAATTGACAATTTTGTGTAAAAAAAAATGCGTTTTATTTTTTTTCCACATATTCCAAAAACTTCTGGAAAAAAATTAACCATTCAAAAGACTCATTATGCCTCACAGATTATACGTTGGGGTGTTAGCTTTCCAAAATGGGGTGATTTTATGGGAAATTCCATTGTCCTGGTACTCCGGGGCCTTCAAAAGTGTAATAGGTGGTTGAGAAATGAGATGCGTCATTTTTGCTCGTAGAACGTCTGAAGGTACTACATCAATGTTGGTGCTCTGTATGTGGCCAGGCTGTGTAAAAGTCTCACACATGTGGTATCGCCGTACTCGGGAAGAGTAGCAGAATGTATTTTGGGGGGTAATTTGTTGTATACATATGCTGTGTGTGAGAAATAACCTGATAATATGACAATTTAGTAAAAAAAAATAAAAAAAAATAAAAAAATCTTCATTTTGCAAAGAATTGTGGGAAAAAATGACAACTTAAAAAAACTCACCATGCTACTTACTTAATACCTTGGGATGTCTACTTTGTAAAAAGGGGTCATTTGGGGGGTATTTGTACTTTCCTGACTAGTTAGAGTCTCAAGAAATTAGGTACACCTGATGTACTGAAGGCCTGATCAGAAGTGATGAATTTTCAGTGATTGGCACCATAGATTGTAGACTCTATAACTTTCACAAAGACCAAATAATATATACTAATGTGGGTTATTTTTACCAAAGATATGTAGCAGTATAAATTTTGGCCAAAATTTATGAAGAAAAATTACTAATTAGCAAAAATTTATGACAGAAACGAAGAAAAAGGCATTTTTTTCACAAAATTTACGTTTTATTTTATTTATAGCACAAAAAATAAAAAACCCACTAGTGATTAAATACCACTAAAAGAAAGCTCTATTTGTGTGGAAAAAAGGACGCAAGTTTCATATGGATACTGTGTTGGATGACTGAGTAATTGTCATTCAAAGTGTGAGAGCGCTGAAAGCTGAAAATTGGTCTGGTCAGGAAGGGGGTGTAACTGCACTGTACTGAGGTGGTTAAAGAATAAAAATGTGCTTGTAACATTCTGTACACTAAATTGACACCTAAAGCAACATAAAAAATAATAATATTAATAATAATAATAATAATAATAATAATAACAATAGTAATAATAATAATATTATTAATAATCATAATAATAATAATAACAATAATAATAATAATAATAATAATAATAATAATAAATGCAAATGAAAGAATAAGCATTTGCTTGTAACATTCTGTACACTGAATTGGCATCTAAAACAATATAAATAAATAAATAATATTAGTAATAATAAATAAATAAAAAATAATAACAATAATAATAATTAATAAATGAAAATTAAAGATAAAGATAAAGAAGAGGGGAGGTGTTTTGTAATCCTGTCCTGGGGTGACAACGCTGTCTTTCAATAGATATAGTACCATAAGCAAGTGTTGTCACCTTAAGACATGTGTTTTAAGAAGAGTATTATTGGCAGGATCACCAAGTAAAAAAAAAATGCAAACAAAAAAATCTAAAAAAAATCAGAACTGTGGGAGGGGCCTAACAGGTCCCACCCACCACAGGCTGCCTGGACAGGAGGGGGCGGAGAAAAGACCAGTCTCCCTGCACAAGGGGAGAGATCAGCAGTGATCTGTCTTTATTACAGGAAGGAAAAGTCTTGCACTGGATTACTGATTACTGTAAGCTGCAATATATCACTTTTTTGTTCTTGTGTTTAAAGCCGAACTCTCGTATTCTTCTTGAATCTCGGTGATCTTTTGTGTACTTCTTCCAGGTCTGTAATCAGTAATCCAGTGCGAGACTTTTCCTTCCTGTAATAAAGACCAATCACTGCTGATCTCTCCCCTTGTGCAGGGAGACTGGTCTTGTCTCCGCCCCCTCCTGTCCAGGCAGCCTGTGGTGGGTGGGACCTGTTAGGCCCCTCCCACAGTTTTGATCTTTGCACAGGCTATATACAGCACAGACAGTGATAGCCTCCCTCTTGCAGCAGGCTGATGTCATGATCTCAGCCTAGACATTGGACAGGAGCTTAAAAATATTTTAACCACTTGCCTAACGGGCAACTTTCCCCCCCTTCCTGCCCAGGCCAATTTTCAGCTTTCTGCGCTGTCACAATTTGAATGACAATTGCGCGGTGATGCAACACTGTAAACTTGTGAAATTTTTTAATAATTTTTTTCACACAAATAGAGTTTTCTATTGGTGGCATTTAATTACTGCTAGGTTTTTTATTTGCAATTACTGGCTATTGAACTTCCTTTTTCTAGTCGCGTCATACGTGTTGTATGTCACCGCGTTCTAAATGATCAGAATTTGGTGTGACCGTGTGTAGGCAAGACAGCTTGAACCGGATTCCGTCGGAATTCCATCGGGAAAACCATCAGAGCTTTTTCCGACAATAATTCCGATCGGGTGTACGTGGCATTAGTTTCTGTCAGTAAATTTTGTAAATAAGTAATTTATCTCCTTCAATGGTGTGCGCTGTAGAGGCGGCACTGATAGGCTGCACTGATGGGCACTGATGCGGCGACAGTTATGTTCACTGATTAGGTGGCACTGATGAGGAGGCACTAATATGCCGCACTTATGGACACTGATAGGGGGCACTGATATGTGCCACTGATGAGCACTGATAGGCGGCACTGATGGGTGACACTGGTGGTGAGCACTGATAGGTGACACTGGTGGGCACTGATAGGCGGCACTGATGGGTGCCACTGGTGGTGAGCACTGATAGGTGGCACTGGTGGACACTGATAGGTGGCACTGAAAGGCAGCACTGGTGGGCAGGCACTTATGGCTATTGATGGATGGCACTGATGGGCATTGATGGGCAGCAATGATGGGCATTGGTGGGCAGCACTGATAGCCAGCACTGACTGGCATCACTAATGGGCACTTATTGTTGGCACTGGCGGGCAATGATAAGTGGCACTGATGGCCACTGCTAGGCAGCACTGATGGGTAGGTGCTGATGAGCATTGATGGGTGCCACTGTTGGGCATTGATGGGCAGCAATGATGGGCATTGGTGGGCAGCATTCATAGGCAGCACTGATAGCCAGCACTGACTGGCATCACTAATGGGCACTGATTGGTGGCACTTGTGGGCACTGATAGCTGGCACTGGTGGGCTTTATTGTAATGATGATCAGTGCCCCGATTGCGTCTCTATGTACCCCGAGAGGAGATGCCACTGATGGGCTCTCCTCGCCACACTCTGTCAGTGTGAGCCGATGAAAGCTGATTACCGGCATTTCTGTGTTTACATGTGACCAGCTGTGATTGGACACAGCCGATCACATGGTTAAAGAGCCGCGGCTCTTTACAGAGATTGGGGTTGCACTGTCGTGTCCTAGCAATGAGAGCGGTCATTCTAGGACGATGTCATATGACGTCGTTCCCGAACGAGAGCCGCACCGCCCCTCCGTCATTTTAGGGTGGGCCGGCGGAAAGCGGTTCATGATAAAGGTGGAGCCATTTTTTTAAAATGATACAAGTGTTGTATATTGTGACATGCAAGGAATTTATTCATGGAGACTTGTAAAGTTACAGAGAGGTCAAGTTTATTTTCATACAGATCCTGGGAAAAGTCACTGGAGTGGCGCTCGAGGGCGGCTTTCTAATGATAAAAGGTGGAGCTTTTCTGAAGAATGATCCTGGTATTGTATATTGTGATATCTCAGGTATCTTTTCATGTGGATTAATAAAGTAACTAAAATGTCTAACCTTAGCCTAAGCCTGCAAGAAAAACAAACTCGCATGTCCCTGCTCTCTGTGTGGAAGCAGTAGCTTCTCTGCAGAAGTGAGGTCCACCCTTTGCTGAGTCAGACGTACAGCTCTCTAGTTGGCAAAGTTCATGCTCCCTGCTCTCTGCTGATTGACAAGCTGTAGCTATGACTCTGCAGGGGACATGTTAGCTCTGCAGAGAGACCACTGCTTGTGCACAGAGAGGAACGATCCTTCTCTGCAGCATGCTGGCAGGGGACAGGCTTTTCTACTCAAGTTGTTACTATTTTAAAGACTTGAACAGTTAGGAGTTAGAATCGGGACACACCCTTACCGGGTCAGATTTACAGCTTGATGCACCATCCATGGGCCCTCCATTGTCCAGCACTACCTTCTTTTAGGCTGATCCGATTGCACCACCTAAGGCCCTTCCATTTTCCAGCACTGCTCTCTATTGGGCCCATCCAATGCACCATCCATAGGCCCTCCATTTTCTAGCACTGCCCTCTACTGGGCCCATCAATTGCACCATCTGTGGGCCCTCCATTTTCCTGCACTGCCCTATTTTGGGCCCATCTGTTGTACCATCCATAGGCCCTCCATTTTCTAGCTCTGCCCTCTACTGGGCCAATCCAATGCAACATCCATGGGCCTTCCATTTTTCAGCACTGCCCTCTTTTGGGCCTATCTGATGCACTATCCATGGGCCCGCCAATTTCCAGCTCCACCCTCTACTGGGCCCATCCAATGCACAATCCATGGGCCCCCTATTTTCCAGCACTGCCTTCTACTGGGCCCCTCCAATGCACCACCTATGGGCCTTCAATTTTCCAGTACTGCCCTCTATTGGGCCTATGTGATTCTCCATCCATGGACTCTCCATTTTCCAGCACTGCTTTCTAATGGGCCTATCCAATGCTCTATCCATGATCCATTGGTCCTCCATTTGTCAGCACTCCCCTCTATTGGGCACATCCGATGCACCATCCATGGGCCCTCCATTTTCTAGCACTGCCCTCTACTGGGCCCATCCATTGCACCATTTGTGGGCCCTCCATTTTCCAGAACTGCCCTATTTTGGGCCCATCTGTTGTACCATCCATAGGCCCTCCATTTTCTAGTTCTGCCCTCTACTGGGCTCATCCAATGCACCATCCATAGGCCTTCCATTTTCCAGCACTACCCTCTTTTGGCCTTTCTGATGCACCAGCCATGGGCCCTCCATTTTCCAGCACTGCTTTCTACTGGGCCTATCCAATGCTCTATCCATGGGCCCTCCATTTTCCAGCACTGCCCTCTAGTGGACCCATCCAATACACCATCCATGGGCCCTCCATTTTCCAGCACTGCCCTCTATTGGCCCATCCGATGCACCATCCATGGGCCCTCCATTGGATGGCGCATTGGATGTTTCTATGTGAGATGTTGCATTTCATTTTATGATTTTATTGTGGAATGCTAGTACATTTTTTGAATCTTTCTAAAATCCAGCAAAATATATTCTAACATTCATTTAATCACAAAAATAAAATTAAAAAAAATCCTCTAGTCTGGAGCCCCTAATCTCAAATGGTTGGTTTGGGCAATGGGGAGGCTGCTCCTGGCACGACACCTCTCTCTTGGGTGGCGTGTAAACTCCTCTTTGCCAAAATTGCCCAGAGAGAGCTCCCCGTTACCTCAACCCAAAGGCTATTTGCACCAAGGTAGCAGATTTTGAGAAACAGTAGATTTTACCCAGCGCCTTTGTTGTGGGGAATGACCGCGGCGGTCTTCGGGCCGGAGCAGGAGCTTAAGCAAGCTTAGATCAAGGAAGGATTTTGAAATTGAATTTATTCAGATTAGCTAAACCTTCCAAAGGAGGATTTACGCTCAACAAGCTGTTGCCAAGCTCGTCCCCACAAAGCTCCATCTATTTCCCCGTGTTACAATAAACATTTTCAGGCCTGGCATAGTTTAAAAACTTGCTTGCGTTGTTTACATCACCCAGGGCTGAACTAAAGCTAAAGCATTAGCAGGCTATTAAATCATTGTCCTGAGCTAATTACCTTGCAGATTAATGCAGTGCCCGCATAGGACGCCTTATTGGAGCACGCAGGGAGAACAGAGCTATGCTTGAGTTCGTTGGATATTTCATTAAAAAAGGGAATAAGCAATTAAAAAAAAAGCAATTAAATAATTAAGTAATAGTAATGGTAATAAAAGTTATGTACAA
Source organism: Lithobates pipiens (assembly GCF_037356315.1). Taxonomy (NCBI): domain Eukaryota; kingdom Metazoa; phylum Chordata; class Amphibia; order Anura; family Ranidae; genus Lithobates; species Lithobates pipiens. Next base: position 11,872,292 of record NW_027507786.1, read on the forward strand.
AAACAGGATCTCAAATTAAAACACTATAAAATATTAATTAAAAATAATGTTAATAGCCCAATTTAACTGTTAAGAAAAATTATTATTTTTATATGCAAATTAGGCATTGGAAAGTGTTTTTTTTTCTTTAGAATTAATTGCTTAGTTGGGTTTTTCTTTTATTGCAATATCCAACAAACTCAAACAGAGCTCTGCTGCCTGTACATGTTCCAGTATTATATATATATATATATACACACACACACACACACACACACACACATTTTTTTATTTTTTATTAAATATTACTTCATTGTATAATAAAAAAAAGTTTTTTTATAAATTATTTCATGATATAATATTTATATATTTTGCCACTATCACTTACACAATTTACAAAACTTGTGATTTACACAACTTCAAAACAGGATTCAAACATTTTACAACTGAAACCTTGGATGTGGGTATCTTGAATGAACACCTATTATTTATTATATATAAATGTAATGATAAATATATATATTTTTTCATTATATAATATTTATATACAGTATAGTTTTTTACACCCAGGATTCACACATTTTCTAATTGAATCCTATGCAATCAATGTGGGTATCTTGGATGAAAAGAAATTATATATTATATATAAATATACTAATTAAAAATATATAGTTATTATATAGAAATATCATTATATAATATTTATTTATATTTATTTATAATATTTATATAAAATACCACCATTTTTGTCAGATATTTACAGAAATTTAACCCAGGTTTTTTCTAATTGAATCCTATGCAAAAAATGTGGGTATCTTGGGTAAAAAACGATAACATATTATATATAAATATAATGAATTTTTTTTTTATATTTATCATTGCATTATATACTATTCATACAGTGTGTGTATATTATATATATATATATATATATATATATATATATATATATATATATATATATATTATTTATTAAGAAATAAAATTATATATATATATAAATAAATAAACTTGGGGGAAAAACAGTTATATATTATGTATATAAATATAATGATTAAAACTGTATATGTATATATTTTTTATTATACATAATTTATATAGCAACAGTTTGCACAGCACTTTATAACATGAGTATATATATATATATATACACACACACACAAGGATATAAGCGGAGTCCTTGAGTCCTTATTCATGTTCTGTATGAGGGATTAAACATGAAAAAGAAAAGAAATGCCCAATTAAAACTCCTTGCTGTGATTTAAAAGAAAAAGAAAAGAAAAGAAAACACAAGCACATCTTTAATGATTGCATATCTCCAGTCATTATTCTAATATTCATCTTGTAATATTTGATGTAACTTTAAAATATTATTATGCTTGCTGTACCATATTTCTATCAATGTGCAACACAGTACAGAGATTTGTACATTTTCCCTCTGCTTTATCTGCTGTATATTTAACTGCAGTATTCCAGCCTCTCTGATCAAGAACTGCTGAGATAAAACACAGACATTTAGCCAGTTTATTGTTTTCAGCAAGGTGGACCCAACTAGTAGAAGAAGGAACAGTAAGGTCCAACCAAGAAGCAGAGCTGCAGGTATTTATAGATCTGAGCAAGCTTGGCACGGGGCCTGCACTGCCAGCACACAGGTAGTCACCATAATAGGCAATGACCTTGTAATAAGGAGTGGGACCGCTATTCTGTTCTATGGCTATTCCCCATACACAGACATTTTTCCTTGAAATCATCATTTATTATCATGATTATTCATTTTATTACACAGGATTTATAGAGCACTGACAGTGCTGAATTCTGCTAAATTCCCTCTGCTGATTAGTTGGCTATGGCAGGGTAAAAGCATGAAACTTACATAATATGGAATAGATCTGATATTAACTAAATTGTTACACTTGTAGCCCAGCCAATAAATCTGCAACATCCCTGAATATTATAACATTTGCACATTGTTCCATCACTGCAGCAATATTGATAGAAGCTAAACAACATAGCAATCATTTTAGGATAATATTTTATTGTTATATTATTATATTAATATTATATATTACATTATAAAAATACTTTATGACCAGATCTTTTTGGTATAGATAATATATATCTATACCATATATATTATATTATATAAATGTAATTATATATTAAATTTATACTATGATCACTATGCTGTTTAGCTTTTATCAATATTCTTGCAGTGATGGAATGGAACAACGTGCAAGTCATAATATTCAGGGATGTTGCAGATTGACTGAGTGGGCTACAAGCAGGGCTGGTGCAAGGATTTTTGGCACCCTAGGCGAAACCTAATTTTGCCGCCCCCTAACTCCAACCCCTTTCCCCTGCCCATGTAAACCCCACCTTTTTAATGAAGCGCCCATCAAATGCAGCCTTACCAGTGCCCATAAATGCTACATCACCAGCGTCCATCAAATGCAGCCTTACCAGCGCCCATCAAATGCAGCCTTACCAGCGCCCATCAAATACAGCCTCACCAGCGCCCATCAAATACAGCCTCACCAGCGCCCATAAATGCAGCCTCACCAGCACCCATCAATGCAGCCTCACCAGCGCCCATAAATTCAGCCTCACCAGCACCCATCAATGCAGCCTCACCAGCGCCCATAAATGCAGCCTACCAGCGCCCATCAATGAATGTTTGCTTGCTTCCAGTCATTCGGGAGATGAGATACAGACACAGTCCTGCGCCTCTGACACTATGTGTGAACAGAACGACGGCTGCCTGCTGATGCTGAGACTTAGTTGCTTGCTGCAGAGTGAAGACAGTAGGAACATCAGTTTCTGGGCGCCCTAGGCAGTGGCTGCCTAGTTTGCCTAGTGGTAGTACCGGCCCTGGTTACAAGTGTAACAATTTGGTTTATATCAGATCTGATACATACTGATGTATTTTTATATTTACTCTCTCTCTATCTACACATCTCTCTCTCTCTCTCTCTCATTATATATATATATATATATATATATATAATAACATAGGTGAGGATTTACCCCCTTCCTGACCAGAGCACTTTTTGCAATTCGGCACTGCATCGCTTTAACTGACAATCGCACGGTCGTGCGACGTGGCTCCCAAACAAAATTGATGTCCTTTTTTTCCCCACAAACGGAGATTTCTTTTGGGGGTATTTGATCACCTATGCAGTTTTTATTTTTTTTGCGCTATAAACAAAAAAATAGCAACAATTTTGAAAAAAAAAAAACACATTATTTTTTACTTTTTGCTATAATATCTATCCCCCAAAAATATATAAAAAAAATATTTTTTTTCCTCAGTGTGGGCCGATATATATTCTTCTACATATTTTTAGTTAAAAAAAAAAAAGTCGCAATAAGCGTTTATTGATTGGTTTGTGCAAAAGTTATAGCGTCTACAAAATAGGGGATAGATTTATGGAATTTTTATTAATATTTTTTTTTTTTTTACTAGTAATGGCGTCGATCAGCGATTTTTATCGTGACATGCGACATTATGGCGGACACATCAGACAATTTTGACACATTTTTGGGACCATTGGCATTAATACAGCGATCGATGCTATAAAATTGCATTGATTACTGTAAAAATGTCACTGGAAGTGAAGGGGTTAACCACTAGGGGGGCGGGGAGGGGTTAAGTGTGTCCTAAGGGAGGGTTTCTAACTGTCTGGGGGATGGGCTGTGTGTGATGTGACCGATGACAGGGAGCAGACGATCAGTGTCCTCATTATGCTGAATGGGGAGATGCGGTTTACATCCTAATCTCCCCGTTTTTTTCAGCTCTGTGACACGATCGCGGTTATCCCCATGGCAATCGAGTCCGTGGGTCCCGTGGGCACGGTCACAGAGCTTGCGGCAGGCACGTGCATGCACGGCGGGAAATTCAAGGTAACGTACGGGTACGTTGCTTTGCCCAGCCATGCCATTCTGCTCATGTATATTTGCAGACAGCGGTCGGCAAGTGGTTAAAGTATATTCAAATCCAATCACTAAAATCTCAGGTTAGCTTTTTCTTTCCTAATTTTTTAATATTTTTAATTCCAAGCTCTTATTTTTAATAAAATCTGTTGAAGGTTCTTGTTCAGTCACTTCCTGTTATAGGGTGACAACGCTCTGTCTTGTTTCCCAATTGTCCTCATCTGTTGTCAGTGTCACCCTGTCACATGGGACAGTGGTTCTCAGCCCTGCCCCCAAGTACCTCCAACAGGCCATGTTTGCAGGTTTTCCTTGATCTTGCACAGGTGCTTTAAATTATTTTGGACAGCTATTTTATCTAAAGCCGATCGTACTTTGTACAAACTTTCCCGTGGATTTTTTTCTACAAAGGGCATTGGCTGTAAAGCCCCATACACACGATTGTATTTTGTACAAACTTTCCCGTGGACTTTTGTACACAGGGCGTTGGCCGTAAGTTTGTATTGCATACACACGGCAGGACTTTTTAGGCAACAAAAACGAACGTAGTGACGTTTCAATGTACTGACGACACTTTAAAAGAGGATGTTCAATTACTCCAGCGCCACCTATGGTCAACTTCTGTATTGTTGTGTGATCTTTTGCATTGGTTCTGAGCATGCGTGTTTGTAAAGTCTGATGGTTTTCTGTACACACGGTCGGACTTTGCTCTATCGGACTTATGTTTTCAAAAAGTTTGTCCATTCGCACAGCCAACAAAAGTCTGATGAAAACCAGTTTTGAAAACCAAAGTTTGTCCGATGGAGCGTACACACAGTTCGGATGTTGCTCCAAAACAACTAATTTGCATGTTTGTTGTCAAAAAGTCAGATCGTGTGTACCGCGTTAAGACGCCTTTCACACTGGGTCATTTTCCAGGCATTATTGCTCTAAAAATAGCGCCTGCAAACCAACCTGAAAACGCCGCTGCTGTGTCTCCAGTATGAAAGCACCGAGGGCTTTCACACTGGAGTGGTGCCCTGGCAGGACGGTGAAAAAAGTCCTGCTAGCAGCATCTTTGGAGTGGTGAAGGAGCGGTGTAGACACCACTCCTGCCCATTGAAATCAAGGGGGCAGCACAGCTATACCACCGGCAAAGCGCCTCTGCAGAGGCGTTGGTTTTTGACCCTTTCTTGGCCGCCAGCGGGGAGTAAAACCGCCCCCACTAGCGGCCGAATAGTGTCGCAAATCTGACGGTAAAGCGCCGCTAAAAATAACGGCGCTTTACCGCCGATGCACCTCCCGTTCCAGTGTGAAAGGGGACTAAAAGAAATTCCCAAAACATGTTGGGGGTACTTGAGGGGCAGAGAACCACTGACATGGGAGACTACAAGTGTTTTTTATTTTTTAGTTTTTGTTAGCCGGTTAGTCGCCTGGCCTCAAAAAATTGGAATAAACTCATAGTTGTTCCTCTTCACAGAAATCTTTAGTAGAAGGTAAAAGAGTTATTCGATTTGAAGAGAAATAAGAATATCAAGCGTCTTTTTTTAAACACACATTATCCAGTTCCCAACCAGCGCACGCCGATGTACGTCGGCAGAATGGCACGGGCACGCATATTGGCGTACAGGTACGCCCATTTTTATATGCTGCCCTGCCATCACGTGCGTGTCGGTCGGGACCCCCGTGAGTCCGGTTGAGGTCCCGCGGACTTGATCGCCGCGGGCATACCCACGATTGTCTCACGGGGCGGCTGAACGGGGAGATGCCATTGTAAACAGCATCTCCCCGTTCTGCCTAGCAACAAGTGATGCTGATCTCTGCTCCATGTGATTGGAGCAGAGATCAGTGTTCACTAAAGCAAAGCCCAGCCCCCCACAGTTAGTAACATGCCCCTAGGAACCCTTAACCCCTACACTGCCACCCACTGGTTAACCCCTTCACTGCCAGTGTCATTTACACAGAAATCAATGCCTTTGTGCAGCACTGATTGCTGTATAAATGACAATGGTCCCAAAAATGTGTCAAAAATGTCTGATGTGTCTGCCATAATGTCGCTGATCGCCGCCATTACTACCAAAAATATGTAGAAGAATACGTATCGGTCTAAACTGAGGGGAAAAAACGTTTTTTCATATATTTTTGAGGGATATTTATTATAACAAAAAGTAAAAAATAATGCGTTTTTTTCAAAATTGTCGCTCTATTTTTGTTTATAGCGCAAAAAATAAAAACCGCAGGGGTGATCAAATACCACCAAAAGAAAGCTCTATTTGTGGGAAAAAAAGGACGTCAATTTTGTTTGGGAGCCACGTCGCACGACCGCGCAATTGTCAGTTAAAGTGACGCAGTGCCAAATCGCAAAAAGTGGTCTGGTCTTAAGCCAGCAAAATGGTCCGGTCTGAAAGTGGTTATACAGTCCTGATCCAGGGCCATCTTTAAGGCAGGGCAAAAGGGGCAGCTGCCCTGGGCCCTGCATTGTTGAAATTCCCTTGTCCCTTGAGGTTTTAGTTCCATGCTGTGTCCTGATATCTCAGTGCCAAGTGCTGCTACTAATGCTGCCCAGCTCTGCCCTATTGTTGTGTACAGATGACTCACCTGCAGACCCTGTGTTTGCATGTAAATAGCCAGCATTTATATGTAAATAGCAACATCCTGCAGCATTGATATGTAAATAAAGGTGGCATTCTTATGCATATCATGCTCCCCTGAGGTCATATCCACCATCACCTATACTGAATGCTGCCCGCTGCGGAGGGGCATGCTTGAAAGTCCTGCCTGCAACTGTGGTCATTAAGCCTACCATCAGCCTGTTCTGCAAAGGTAAGCAAATTGGTGGTGGTGGGGGGGGGGGGTAGTGTGGGGTGTGCAGAGGTAGACAGAGAAGGAATTACAGCTTGGGGTGCACAGGTGAGCAAGGAGGGGATTTATGGAGGTAAGGAAGGTGGGTGCAAAGATGAGCAGAGGAGGCAATTAGAGTTAAAGGGGGGAGGGTTGGAGTTGAGAGAATGGGGAGGCAGGGGCGGATCCAGAGTCTAATCTCGGGAGGGGCACTGTTATAAAATATGTTTTTTTGGGGGCAATTTATATGGGAAATGGCTGGTACTTGTGATTCAATCATTACGGCACCATGGTTGTTATGGTGTCAGGATGATTGAAGCGCATTATTTCTATTAATACATTGTAATATAAAATTAAATGGTTCAACTCACCATAATGCAGAATCAGTGGGAGCCCTGAGGATGTCACTTGCCATGTCGCCTGCCACCAAATGTGGATTGTCACTTGCCACGTCACTTGTCACCAAATGCGGATTGTTACTTGCCACGTCACCTGCCACACATTGCGGATTGTCACTTGCCACGTTGCCTGCCACACATTGCGGATTGTCACTTGCCACCTCGCCTGCCACCAGATGCGGATTGCCACGTAGCCTGCCACACATTGCGGATTGCCACGTCACCTGCCACACATTGCGGATTGTCACTTGCCACGTTGCCTGCCACACATTGCGGATTGTCACTTGCCACGTTGCCTGCCACACATTGCGGATTGCCACTTGCCACGTCACCTGCCACACATTGCGGATTGCCACTTGCCACGTCACCTGCCACACATTGCGGATTGCCACTTGCCACGTCGCCTGCAACACATTGCGGATTGTCACTTGCCACGTTGCCTGCCACACATTGCGGATTGCCACGTTACCTGCCACACATTGCGGATTGTCACTTGCCACGTTGCCTGCCACACATTGCGGATTGCCACTTGCCACGTCGCCTGCCACACATTGCGGATTGCCACTTGCCACGTTGCCTGCCACACATTGCGGATTGCCACTTGCCACGTCACCTGCCACACATTGCGGATTGTCACTTGCCACGTTGCCTGCCACACATTGCGGATTGCCACTTGCCACGTCGCCTGCCACACATTGCGGATTGCCACTTGCCACGTAGCCTGCCACACATTGCGGATTGCCACTTGCCACGTCACCTGCCACACATTGCGGATTGTCACTTGCCACATTGCCTGCCACACATTGCGGATTGTCACTTGCCACGTCACCTGCCACACATTGCGGATTGCCACGTAGCCTGCCACACATTGCGGATTGTCACCTACTGTGTCACTTTTCTGCAATCTCTCTGCTGCACACAGCTTCCTACACAGTGAGGGCGGAACTGGAGGGATGCAGGGCAGTGAGAGATGATGTCATCTCCCTGCTCCCCTGCCTGCTGGCTTCCTGATTGGCCAGCAGCCCTCCTAAGCCGCCCAGCTGCCCCCCCCCTCACCGTCCACTCAGCGCGGGTACCCGCGGAACCGGCCGCGATTGGACCCGCGGAACCGGCCCGCTGGTACCCGCGGAACCGGGCCGCGGGTACCCGCGGAACCGGCCGCGATTGGACCCGCGGAACCGGCCCGCTGGTACCCGCGGAACCGGGCCGCGGGTACCCGCGGAACCGGCCGCGATTGGACCCGCGGAACCGGCCCGCTGTTACCCGCGGAACCGGGCCGCGGGTACCCGCGGAACCGGCCGCGATTGGACCCGCGGAAACCAGCCTGCCGGTATTCTCGGGGGGGCAATTGACCCGTTGCCCCCCCCTGGATCCGCCCCTGTGGGGAGGTTTGGGGGGTGCAGAGGCACTGCTATGTATCTGCTAAAGGGCAGCACATTTCTGTGGTGTCAGGAAAGCGATTTTGCATGTGTTCCCAACACACACATGTGAAAGCAGGCAACATGTCTCAGTTACATTGGTGGTCAGTGTAAATCTTCTCATTACATTGGGGCTTGGTGTAGAATCCTTTCATTCACGCTCTTGGCCAGTGTGAATGCTCCCCTTACATTGGTGGTCAGGGTAAATCCCTCCTTACATTGGTGGTTACTGTGAATGCTTCTATTACATTAGTGGTCAGTGTACACCCCTATTACATTGGTGGCCAGTGTTGAAACTCCTCTTTATATTGGTAGTCAGTAAAAAAAAAAAATCAGCATTGCCATTGGTCATACACTCCCCTCCCCTCCCCCCAGTACTGCCACTGATCCACTGAGTTCTAGGATCCCTTGGAGTTTTCTGTCTATTGATGGGTCCATTCACCACCCCAGTCCATGGTGTGCAGGCAGTGAGGAGATGGTGTGCTTTAACCTCTAGCAACCAATCAGTGAGCAGTATTACTGTACAGTAATCTCTAGCAACCAATCAACAAGCAGAAATCATGTGTTGTAACCTCTAGCAACTAATCAGTAAGCCATATGTGTGCTGTAACCTCTAGCAACCAGTCAGTAAGCGGTAATGATATACTGTAACCTCTGGCAACCAATCGCAATTGCTCCCTGATCTGATACAGTAAACTAATTTTGAGTCCAGTAGCTATTTATTGTATGTCTCAGAGCAGGTGGAGAGCGAAATTGCATGGCGGGGGGGGGGGGGGGGGCAAGAAAAATTTTGCCCAGGGTCCAATCAATATTAAAGACGGCCCTGTACTGATCCACTGCATAAACGAATAAATTAATAATTCAATAAATGGCTGGCGCTTCATTAAAAATATATACACAAACATTTTAAATTAACCGCCATTAAGTTATTGAATTATTAATTTTTGAGTTTATATAATGATTGAGAATTATTGATTCTGGGCTACGCTGTCACTTTTTTTATAATTGGAATGTTTCACACTATTTGATTCAGGATTTTTCACACTTTTTGCACATATTCATTCATTTTTTTCAGCGTTTTCAGTATTATATTGACATTATTTTTTCACATATACTGTGATATAGCACCTGCTGATGATTTAAAGAGGAAGTAAACCCTGATGGGTTTACTTCCTCTTTGTGTCCCTGCAAAGGTAAAGCATAATGGACTACTATGCATCGTATAGTAGTCCATTATGCGTCACTTACCTGACACAGGAGCCAGCGAAGTCACCGCTGTCCCCTGTAGTACGGAGCGTCCATCTTCTTCCGGGTATCGCTGCTCCGGCCACTCACAGCACTGGAGCAGCGATGATGTCACTCCCGCGCATGCGTGCGGGAGCCGCCACTAACAGCATTTTGCCGTTAGCAGCGGCATGCCGCTAACAGCGATAGTGCGCCTGCCCACCGCTGTCTACCCCGCATGCGCCATAGACAGCTATGACTGTCTTTTAGTAAATATCTCCTAAACCGTGGTTTGTAAGGGTTTACAACATGTAGATTCTATAACTGTGGCGCAGATTTATTACATACACATTCATTAAGTCTAGATTCACACCTATGCGGCTATGCTTTTGATGCGTTTTTCAGGCACGTTTTTCCAATGCATTTTGCGTTTTTAAACCAGCTTCTTAATGCGTTTTTGCATGCAGTTTTCACGCATTTTGCATTTGACTTTTTTTTTTTCCTCTTTAAACACACTGTAAAACACAATGTATAAAGCTGTTTGCTAAGGAGGGGGCCGGGTAGCAGGCCGCCATGTCCCTAAACCAAGATAAAAAAGGAAGTCCAATAATAATAATTTCTAAGTGTACTGTACACAATTTTCATTTTATATTATTTTATTTTCATTTTATATTATCTATACTTTAATTCTACATTGTAACTTGTTAGTAACAACAAAAAAAAAAAGAAGAACAGAAAAAAATATACATTAAACATGATCAATTTCCTGCCCTTTTTGTTGTTTTAACTTTGGATAGTAAAACAGTTTTTTTTCTGCCAGTAAATCCGTCATACAGCCCACTTCTTGTCTCTTCATTAGCCTAGGCCTATTACGTCATGCACAGCTCTCTCTCTCACTCTTGTGAAAGTTTGCCTGGAACGGAGGGGGATGAGTCATAAGAGGGCCAATGAGAGCTGCAGAGCTGGAGGTGTGCCTCTGTGTAAATCCAGGAAGTGAACAGGCAGCAGCTTCAGCTGCCCACAGTTAAAATGGCTGCAGACAGACTCAGTGGAAGGGGATTTCTGCAGCATATTTGGCAAGTACAAAATCCCAGTGTATATAAAATAATATGCAAAGTGGTTAGAGGGAAGCTTTAGAACAGGGATATGCAATTAGCGGACCTCCAGCTGTTGCAGAACTACAAGTCCCATGAAGCATAGCAAGATTCTGACAGCCACAAGCATGACACCCAGAGGCAGAGCATGATGGGACAGCTGGAGGTCCGCTAATTGCATATCACTGCTTTAGAAGATGTTTTTATTACAAATTATGTGAGCAGACTGCAGTTCCATTTTAAGTATACAAAATGCGATTTATAAAATAAAAAAAATATTTTTTTTTTAAAAGATCTCCATGTAGGAAGTCTTTTCCTTGTTGAACATACACTATTGGATAACTATATTAGATGTCTGCACTGTATGGCATTTATTGTTCTTCCATTGTGTGCAGGGGCGGAATAACCATTGGGCCACTCTGGCACTGCCCGAGGGCCCAATGCCACTAGGGGGCCCCATCAGGGTTGCCAGCCTCAGTAAAACCAGGGACAGCATGTAAAAATTCGTGTTTTTTTTTTTTTTTTTACGTCTGTCCCTTACCGACATCCTTTTGGTCTAAAAATCCCGAGATTATAGCTGCCTCACCTCTCCAGTACCTTCTCAGCCAATAGAAACATGTCTGTGTATACTGTGTGATTGTATACTGTGTGTGTGTATACTGTGTGATTGTATACTGTGTATACTGTGTGATTGTATACTCTGTGTGTGTATACTGTGTGATTGTATACTGTGTGTGTGTATACTGTGTGATTGTATATTGTATGTGTGTATACTGTGTAATTGTATACTGTGTGATTGTATACTGTATGTGTGTATACTGTGTAATTGTATACTGTGTGATTGTATACTGTGTGTGTGCCTACTGTGTGGCCTCATAACCTCTGATTGCCTGGGAGCCCCATAATCTCCTATTGCCCGGGGGCCCCACGAGTTGTCAGTCCGCCCCTGATTGTGCGTATATAATTTTGACATGTATACCTACTATACATTTTTCTTAGCAGATCGATCCGCTGAAGAAGACTCTCGGTATATGGGTTGAAACGCGTCAGTATTCTTTCATACTGTCGACATTTTATTATTAATGTTGCTATGAAACTCCTGTCTGCAAGTCTATATTTGATTTAGTTTTAATTTTCCTACTGGAGCTCATTTTTTAACCATCACGTTATGCCCTTTGTTACTACTAATAAACAACTCTTTTTTTAATACAATATTGACTAATTTTTTCACCTTGCTGCCTAAAAACCCCACTTTGGGGGAAACCTTTCTCCCTTGTGTTATAAAATAAAACCTTTTTTTGGGGGGGGGGGGGAACCTTTCTCCCTTGTGTTATAAAATAAAACCTTTTTTTTTTTTTTTTTTTTTTACTAATGTATTCATTTTCTATTTTTCAGGAAGCAATTCTACATTGTAACCTGTTAGTAACAAAGCAAACATTTAAACATGATCAATTTTCTTTGACAGAAACAGCAAATGTGAATGAATACATTTTTATGCATCAATAAATATTTTGGTTATATAAAAATCTTTTTTTTTTTTTTTTTTTCCCTTATGTCTTTTTTCCTCCTTTCTAGCCATACCTCACAAAGCAGTAACAGCTGACCAACGCAGCAAGACTCCAATTGTTTTACAACTTTTTTCTTTTAAGTTACAAAAAAAAAAAAAATTGCAAAAAATTAGTAAAAGTAATAAATTATAATATTACTAATTTTTCAACTAAAAAAAGTGCAACTTTTTCATTTCAAATTTTTTTTTTTTTTTGTGTGTGTTTTTGTGCGATTTTTTGTTTCTTTCCAATAAAAGGAAAATGGTTTTGTATTCTTCCCTTAAACTGGCTCTTTTGTAAAGCGCCTCCAGCTTAGAGCCGCCATTCAGAGCTGTGATTCTGAGTGAGAATGACATCATTATCCGGGCCTCGGAAACGTGTGCACCAAATTGCTCCTTCTTTACGTATTTAAAGGGAATGGCCAGAGGAGGTTGCGTGCGATCACAGGCACAATAAGGAGAGCACTGTATTCATACACAAGGAATGTCGTATCGCAGGACAATTACAAGTCCCTTACATCAGGGACTGTCAATGGGGGGGGGGGGGGGGGCAGCGTCTGAAGGGATTTAAGATGTTCATGTCGTACGGCTAAGACGGACATTGAAATGCAAGCTCTTGGTATTTGCAGAGAGGGTAATAAGCTGGGTGACAACACTGTCAGGATTTGACATTCTGTAGACAAATCACATATTAACTTGTTGACAAAGTTTTCATGAGCCAATTACTCCATGCAGGATTGCAATCCTCTATAGAAGGGTCATGGGGGGTCGGGCACAGCTTTGAGAAGGTTGCCACATGGATACAGAGTATAAGGCCAAATATTCATCATACAGTCATGGGCTACCCATTTATCCAACCCAAAGGGTGTGCTAAAGCCACTGTAATTTTTCACACACTGTGGGCTTAAAAAAAAAAAAAAAATATTTAATTAATTGTGCTTTTCAAAAAAAAAAAAAAAAAAAAAAAGCTGGTGTGACCATGTCTTCCTTCATAATTTGAATAATTATAAAATTCATTCTTTCAAATAAAAAAATAAAAAAAGACTTTTAAAAAAATCTGGTTTTACAATTTAATAAATTTAAAATATAATTTACCTTTTTTTTGTTATTACATTTTAGGATTTAAAATAGTAAATGAAAGAAGAAAAAGGAGTGATCATTTTGAAAAGTTTATTTCCAAGCATCGTGCCCTGTACACACGGTCGGAAAAGGAAAAGGTCGGATCGGATTAGGTTGTCGGAAAATCCGATCGTGTGTGGGCTCTATCGGACTTTTTCCGCCGGAAAAAGCTTGATAGCTGGATCTAACATTTTCCGACAACAAAATCCGATCGGACTTTTTCCCGATCGTTTGTAGAGAATTCCGACGGGCAAAGTGCCACGCATGCTCAGATTAAATTACGAGACCAAAGCTATTGGCTACTAGCCTCTACTTAGTCCCGTCGTAGGCAAAACGAACGTCACCTCGTTCCGAACGATCGGATTTTCCGACAACTTTGTCCGACCGCATGTATAAAACACAAGTATCAGTCAAAATCAGTCGGAAAAAATCCAACGGATTTTGTGGTCGAATGTCTGACCGTGTGTACAAGGCATTAGCGTGCACAGTTTTCCCCTCGTTCCTGGCATTCATAGGCGTGTGCAGGGGGTGTGCTTGGGCGCACCCTAATCAGCCTGTGCGGAGCAGATTCCCCCTGCTGATGTTTCACCAAAGCCCAAAAAAGAAAAAAATGGGAAGAAACAATAAAAAAAATAAAATTAATAAACATAAAGAACAACTGACTCCGTCCACGGCTCTACTGACAAGTCCACAGCCCTACTAACACCGTCCATGTTTTAATACATCTTAGAGCACACTCTAATGCAATAGACTGCGCACACCTATCCTGGCATTCATCTGTGCGTTGGGTCAGACCAGTGTTTCCCAACTCCAGTCCTCAAGGCGCCCCAACAGGTCGTGTTTTCAGGCTACCCATTATTTTGCACAGGTGATTTGACCTGTTTCACTGCCTTAGTACTTACCACAGCCGTTTCATCTGAGAGAAATCCTGAAAACATGGCCTGTTGGGGCACCTTGAGGACTGGAGTTGAGAAACACTGGGTCAGACTGTCCCAGGAGCTTCCAGCTTTGAAGGAAAAATGTTGTCTATAAAATAATAAACACTTGATGGTGAGATTATAAAAAAAATCTTCTGGTTGGATGGTGGCTGGAAATAGGAAGTGCTGGTCTTTAGAACGGAGAATCATGATACAGTGTCAGAAACCATGAATCAGACCGAGACAGAAGTACAGTAAAATCTCACTTGTTTAAGAATAATAACAAAAGGTAAACAGAGTAAATGTAGTCAAAACATAGCCAAAGTTCAGGAATAGGAATGGATAGTCAGACAAGCCAAAACGTCAGGAAGTCAGAGATGAGCGTAGTAGAACAGCAAGCAGGATCTGGAGCCACAAGGACTGTCAGTCAAGCAAGTCTTTAACAGGAACACAGGAGAGCGTCTCTAGAGATGTGACCAAGGCGAAGGCAGAGATCATCTGGACTGGATGCCTTAAGTAGACAGGACTGACGAGCAGGATATCATCAACAAGTGAGTCACTGTGGAGAGATAGGAGCTGGCAGCTGAGCGGGGAGCTTTGAGAAGGAAGGGCTGAGCGCAGCCCTGACATACAGGAAAGGTGAGTAAGCAAACAAGGAGGACCAGGTTACAGAGAAAGTGAGAATGTTACTGTTAAAAAGGGGTTAGTGTAATGCCGCGTACATACAACCAAACTTTCCGGCAGAAAAGGTCAGACGGAATCATTCTGTCAGATATTCCGATCGTGTGTGGGGCTTCATCTGACTTTTTTCTTCAAAAATTCAGACGGACCTAGAAATAGAACATGTTTCAAATCTGTCCGACAGAATCAATTTCTATCGGGAAAACCATTCGTCTGTATGCTGGTCCGATGGATCAAATATGACGCAAGGGAAGCTATTGGCTACTGGCTATTGGACTTCCTTTTCTAGTCCCGTCGTACGTCTTCACGTTCAAAACTAACGGACTTTGGTCCGTTTGTGTGTGGGCGAGTCCGTTCATTCAGAAGTCCATCGTAATTCCGTCAAAAGTCCGTCGGAACTCCATCGGGAAGACCATTGGACCTTTTCTGCCAGAAAGTCCTGTCGTGTGTACGTGGCATTAGGGTTATAGGGGGGGGGGTTAGTGTTAGGGTCCCAGTGATGGTTGGCATTAGGGTTACAGGGAGGTTTAGTCTTAGGGAGGGTTAGTGTAAGAGTTACAAGGAGAGTTGATGTTAGGGTTACAGTGAGGGTTAGTGTTAGGGTTACAGGGAGGGTTGTTGTTAGGGTTGCAGGGAAAGTTAGAGTAAGGGTTGCATGGAAGGTTAGTGTAAGGGCTACAAGGAGGACTGGTGTTAGGGTTGCAGGAAGGGTTGGCGTTAGGGCTGCAGGGATGGTTAGTTTTAGGGTTACAGGGAAGGTTAGTGTTAGGCTTCTAGGGATGGTTGGTGTTGGGGTTTCAGGGAATGTTAGTGTTAGACTTAGGCCTCTTTCACACTGATGTCCCGTTCAGGCCCGCCTGTCAGTTTTTCAGGCGGACCTGAACGGGTGCTCCATAGAGGTCTATGGAGCGTCGGATGTCAGCGGTGACATGTCCGCTGACATCCGACCCGCTCCGATCTGAAAAAGTGTAACGGAGGAAAAAGCTATTTTTCCATCCGTCTGCGGATCGGATCGGGTGACGATGGGCACTGCGGTCCGTCGTCATCCGATCTCCCATAGGGGAGAGCGGCGCTGTGACAGATCCGTCCCTGCGCAGTGTGCAGAGACGGACCGGTCATCTCCCTGCTCAGCGGGGATCGACGGAGTGATCCCCGCTGAGCAAACGGATATCCACGGGGCTGATCAGAACTGATCCGCCCCGTGTGAAAGGACCCTTACATGGAGGATTATTGTTAGGGTTACAGGAGAAGTCAATGTTATGGTTGCAGGGAAGATTAGTGTTAAAGCCGCGTACACACGAGAGGACTGTCCGTCCAACATAGTCCGCCGAAACACATTTCAGCGGACAGTCCGCTCGTGTGTGGGCTTCAGCGGACTTTTTCAGCGGACAGTCTGGCGGACTAAGTATTTCGGAATTTCCGTAATATTGTCCGTCCAACTTTGGTTTCAGCGGACAGTCCGCTCGTGAGTAGGCTAGTTGGACGGACTAAGTATGGCGCATGCTCAGAAAGGATTTACACGGCGAAAGGTTGCATTGCAGTGTATTGGACGTCGTATTTCTAGTCCCGTCGTACGTGCTGTACACGTCATCGCGCAAGCTTTCAACGGACTGTTTGTTCATCGTGTGTGGTCAAGTCCGTTCATTCGAAAGTAGGACGGACTGTCTGTCGGATTGTCTGACGGACTAAGTTGGCCATACAGTCCTCTCGTGTGTACGCGGCCTTAGAGTTACAGGGAAGGTTAGTGTTAGGGTTACAGAGAGGATTGATGTTAGGGTTGCAGGGAGGATTGGGGTTAGGGTTGCAGGGAAGGATAGTGTTAGGATTACAGGGAGGGATGATGTTAGGATTGCAGGGAAGGCTAGTGTTATGCCGCGTACACACGACCGGACTTTCCGGCAGACTAGGTCCGATGGTCTTCCCGACGGACTTTCGGCAGAGGTGCGACAGACTTTCTGAATGAAGGGACTTGGCCACACACGAACGGACTAAGCCCTTGTACACACGGTCGGAGAATCCGTCGGAATGTGTCCTATCGGACCGTGTTGTCGGATAATCCGACTGTGTGTGGTATGCATCGGACTGATTCCGTCGGAATATCCGTCGGACCCAATTTTCCAACTTGTTGGAAATATTTCCCGACCAACTGGTTTGATCGGACATACTCCGATCATG
Organism: Lithobates pipiens; assembly: GCF_037356315.1. Lineage (NCBI taxonomy): Eukaryota > Metazoa > Chordata > Amphibia > Anura > Ranidae > Lithobates > Lithobates pipiens. The sequence goes on from NW_027507786.1 coordinate 11,889,590, forward strand.
TGTAGAGAATTTTGATCGGACCAAGTGCCACGCATGCTCAGATCAAATTCCTACATCAAAGCTATTGGCTAGTACCCTGAACGTAGTCCCGTCGTAAGGAATTTACGTCATCACGTTCTGAATGATCGGATTTTTCGACAACTTAGTCCGACCGTGTGTATGCAACAGTTACGGACAAAATCCGATGGACAAAATCCAACGGATTTGGTTGTCGAAATCTCCGACCGTGTGTACAAGGGCTAAGTTAGTTCAAAAGTCCATTAGTTTTGAACGTGATGACGTAAATAGGACTAAACGAGGAAGTTCAACAGCCAGTAGCCAATAGCTGCCCTTGCGTTGTATTTGGTCCGTCAGACTAGCACACAGACAAACGGTTTTCCCGATTTTAGTACGTAGGTATTAAGTCTGTTGGATAGATTTGAAACATGTTCTATTTCTAGGTCCGTCTGATTTTTTTCTGAAAAACGATTGGACTAGCCCACACACGATCGGATTGTCTGGCGGACAGATCTCGTCTGACCTAGTCTGCCGGAAAGTCTGGTCGTGTGTACGCATCATTAGAGTTGCAGGGAAGTTTAATGTTAGGTTTGCAGGAAGGGTTAGTGTAAGGGTTACAGGGAGGGTTACTTGGAAGATTACTGTTAGGGTTATAGTAAAGTTTATTGTTAGGGTGCAGGGAGGGTTAGAGTTGGGGTTTGAGAAGGGGTTAGTGTTAGGGTTACAGGGATGTTTATTGTTAGGGTTACAGGACAGGTTAGTGTTAGATGATCTGTGTGTTCTGACACCTTTCTATCAGATCCAGCATTCACTTTTTCAGCAATTTGAGCTCTAGTAGCTCTTCTATTGGATCAGACTACACGTGCCAGCCTTCCCTCCCCACCTCCATCAATGAGCCTTCCCTCCCCACCTCCATCAATGAGCCTTCCCTTCCCAACTCCATCAATGAGCCTTCCCTCCCCACCTCCATCAATGAGCCTTCCCTCCCCACCTCCATCAATAGCCTTCCCTCCCCACCTCCATCAATGAGCCTTCCCTTCCCACCTCCATCAATGAGCCTTCCCTCCCCACCTCCATCAATGAGCCTTCCCTTCCCACCTCCATCAATGAGCCTTCCCTCCCCACCTCCATCAATGAGCCTTCCCTCCCCACCAATGAGCCTCCCCTCCCCACCTCCATCAATGTGCCTATGAGCCCCCACCTCCATCAATGAGCCATCCCTCCCCACCTCCATCGAAGAGCCTTCCCTCCCCACCTCCATCGACGAGCCTTCCCTCCCCACCTCCATCGACGAGCCTTCCCTCCCCACCTCCATCGACGAGCCTTCCCTCCCCACCTCCATCAATGAGCCTTCCCTCCCCACCTCCATCAATGAGCCTTCCCTCCCCACCAATGAGCCTTCCCTCCCCACCTCCATCAATGTGCCTATGAGCCCCCACCTCCATCAATGAGCCATCCCTCCCCACCTCCATCGAAGAGCCTTCCCTCCCCCACCTCCATCGACGAGCCTTCCCTCCCCACCTCCATCGACGAGCCTTCCCTCCCCACCTCCATCGACGAGCCTTCCCTCCCCACCTCCATCGACGAGCCTTCCCTCCCCACCTCCATCGACGAGCCTTCCCTCCCTACCTCCATCAATGAGCCTCTTCTCCACACCTATATCAATGAGCCTTCCCTCCCCACCTCCATCAACGAGCCTTCCCTTCCCACCTCCATCAATGAGCCTTCCCTCCCCACACCCATCAATGATTCTTCCCGCCCCACCTCCATCAACGAGCCTTCCCTTCCCACCTCCATCAATGAGCCTTCCCTCCCCACCCCCATCAACGAGCTTTCCCTTCCCACCTCCATCAATGAGCCTTCCCTCCCCACACCCATCAATGAGCCTTCCCTCCCCACCCCCATCAATGAGCCTTCCCTCCCCACCCCCATCAATGAGCCTTCTCACCCTACCTACATCAATGAGCCTTTCCTCCCCACCTACATCAATGAGCCTTCCCTCCCCAACTACATCAATGAGCCTTCCCACCTACATCAATGTGCTTTGGCCGCCCATGACCCTGTCTCTGGTTGGCCGATTTTCCTTCCTCGGACCACTTTTGGTTGGTCCTGACTACTGCAGACCAGGAACATACCACAAGAGCTGTAGTTTTGGAGTTGACCTGACCCAGCCATCTAGATATTACAATTTGGCTCCTGTCAAAGTCCCTCAAATACTTAGGCTTGCCCATTTTTTCTGCTTTCTATGACCCAACTTCAGGGAAAACATGTTTTCTTGCTGCCTAATATATCCCACTCACTTTCGGGTGCCATTTTCATGAGATAATCAATGTTATTCACTTCACCTATCAGTGGTCATAAGGTTATGGTGGATCAGTCTATATCAGATACATATAGATAAATTCACCAATGTTTCCTCCCTCTACTTTCCATGTGAAACTTCCATGAAGAGGAAAAGTCTGAGGATCGGAGTTATTTTGTTGATGACCTTTATAAATTGTCCCTTTTGTGTCATCACAGGCCGGCTGAGGACAGAACAGGCTCCCTCTGCAAACTCGCTGGATTGTTTTTGTTGCGCCTCATTTACATGATGAAGAATGAGACATTGCAGACCACCAGAGCGGGTCCAGTGTATGTAATGAGCATGAAATTTCACCCCTCTGCGCGGTTCTATGAAGGGGTCATGGCTGCCCCCCTGCCAGCAGCTCCCCGCAAGGATCCCAGCAATACAGACACAGAAATTCCTAAAGAGGGATATATATGAGCCAAAACTTTCACAGTGCAAACAGTTCCAATGTATGTGGTTGTCAGTGTGTTAAGCTGCTTGGCTGGAGTTGCCCCTTAATAAGGCAGAGTGTAATGGCTTGGCGCTCAACCAATGAGATTTCACCCTTATTTGACTACAGCAGCCATTTTCAACCAGGGTTCCATGGAACCTTAGGGTTCCTACAGAGGATGTTAGAGGAGTACCGAGTTTCTTCTTTCCATCTAATGGTGCCTTCAACACCGCTTGGCAGAGCCAGCAGCAGAACACCAATGATCTTTATAGATGTCTGTAAAAGTGGCCTTCTGACCACCATTGCGAGGGGGCACAAGGTTCCTACAGGGTTCCTACAGAGTTTCCTGTGGCTTCTACAGAGGTTGTTAGGGGTTTTCCCAAGCTGTGGCAGGTAGACCTCCCATTTGATGGTGCCTGTCACACTACTTGGCAGAGCCAACAGCAGGATACCAATGATCATTTTAGCTGTCCATAAAAGTAGCATTCTGACCACCATTGTGAAGGGGCACAAGGTTCCTACAGAGGTTGTTAGGGGTTCCCGGAGTTGTGGCTGATTGACCTTCCATTTGATGGTGCCTGCAATGCCACATGGCAGAGCCAGCAGCAGGACACCAACAATCTTTTTACTTTTCCTGTAAAAGTGCCATTTTGACCACCATTGTCAGGGGGCACGGCACTAGGTTCCTACAGAGGTTCTTAGGGATTTTTCAGAGGTTGTTATGGGTTCTCCCAGCTGTGGCTGATTGACCTCCCATTGGATTGGGGTTGGTAAAGCCACTTGGCAGAGCCAGCAGCAGGATTCCAATGATGTTTTTAGCTGTCCATAAAAGTGGCAATCGGACCACCATTGTGAAGGGGCACAAGGTTCCTACAGGGTTCTTCGGGTTCCTACAGAGGTTCCTAGGGTTACTATATAGGCTGTAAGGGGTTCCCCAAGCTGTGGCTGGTGGACCTACTATTGGATGGTTTCTGTAACACCACTTGTTTTTTCTTTAACTAGTTTTAATTATGTGCAATTAAAACTATGAATTTTGTGCATGTGTGAGGGGATGACATCTAGATGTACAGTACTTAGAGGCTGTTAGGGGTTCCCTGAGCTGTGGCTGACTGACCTCCCATCTGATGGTGCCTGCAATGCCACTTGGCAGAGTCAGCATCAGCAGGACACCAATGGTCTTTATAGCTGTCCATAAAAGTGTCATTCTGACCACTGTTGCGAAGGGGCATAAGGTTCCTACAGGGTTCCCCCAGAGGTTCATTAACACACACTGACCTACCTACACTGACATTAACACATACTGACCTACCTACACTGACCTACCTACACGGACATTAACACACACTGACCTACCTACACTGACATTTACATACACTGACCTACATACACTGACATTAACACACACTGACCTACCTACACTGACCTACCTACACTGACATTAACACACACTGACCTACCTACACTGACATTAACATACACTGACCTACCTACACTGACATTTACATACACTGACCTACCTACACTGAACTACCTACACTGACATTAACACACACTGACCTAAATACACTGACATTAACACATACTGACCTACCTACACTGACCTACCTACACTGACATTAACACACACTGACCTGTCTCAGCCGTGGTGTGCGGTGTCACAGCAGCCAGTCCTCAGAGGAAGAGCCGAGGAGGAGAGGAGAGGAGAGCGGCTCGCCCGAGCGCCAAGCGAAGATGTGGCGCGGCAGCCGCTTTGTAATTCCAGCCTTCTGGAGCCAACAGCGCCTATGATGGACGTCACACGTCCCGCGGTCCTGGCATTGGACCAGTGGGACGTCCATCATAGACGTGCAGGCTCCAGAAGGTGGGACCTGCTCTGGCACTTGGCTACACTCGGCGGCGCTCGGGATCAGATTGGTCCCGGCGCTCGGGGCTAGCAATGGAGACCCTGCAGAGCTGACACTTGGGGCTTTAGGGGGTCACATTCGGGGCTTCAGCCCTCCCTAACCACCCCCTCCCGACGCCCCTGGTCTTATGCATCAATCAGAAAATTTAGCCTTAGATTATTATGAATGCTCAAACTTACTTATATATTTTATTTAGCTTTATTTACTTTGCCTGAGCCTGATGTTTGGGCTTGAGTGTCAGGTCAGAGGTCATCTGAAGTCCGACTGCTGTCCTTTCAGCTGCTTGACCTTACTCCCTATCTCCTGACTCCTGAGAGCACCTTAACCCCACACGCAAATATGCAGCCTTTCGGTGGGTGGGCCTTGGTTAGGGTGACCAGACATTCCCGGTTTCCGGGGACAGTCCCCGGATTGAGGACACTGTCCCCAGACCAAGTCTGTCCCCGGTTTTGTCCCCGGATTGGATTTGAACAGGGAATGGGGCAATTTCCAAGACAGTGAGTGCACAATAAAAAATAAAAAATCTGAATTACACACCTCCACTCTGCCACTCCTACTAGCTTAGGGGAGTCTATTTTTTTCCATTTTCTGTGCCCCTTTCTGATGATCATGTGCTGGTCGGAGCAGAGGGAATATTTCTTCAGTTTCGGGCGCATGCCCATTCAGCTCTGCTTGCATGTTCTTCTGCCTTGGCTCAAGTCCCGGCCAGCCGCCTGCCTGCTTATCTCCTTGCCTTCCCTGGTGGAGTGATCTTCCGCCACTCCCCACCCAGTATTAGCCAGGGGCCTGGAGAGTAAGACTTGACACGCTGAGAGGCGGGCAGCGGCGGCGATGGGCAGAGAGTCGCTGATTGGCGCCAATACCAGTAAAAAAAAAAAAGAAATGTCCCCAGATTTAATTTTAAAAATCTGGTCACCTTAGCCTCGGTGCCATATTTGCATTCATTAGTGCAAATGCAGCTGTGCTCCCGGCATAGTTACCGGTAACTAACGGAAAGCTCACGATCGCTGCTTGTGATTGGGAGCTTTCAGATCATGTGACTGATGTGGCAGCCAATCATGGTGGTCACATGATCATAAACCCTGGACCCTGGGATCCTAAACCCCTTAAAGGGCCAGGAGGCCCCGGTGCCCAGAGGTTAAAGCTTGGTAATTTTTACCTACAGGTAAGCCTATAATATCTCCTAAATCTGCGCTCTGAAGGCCTTTTTTGCGTATAGTGCCAGAACTTCAAAGCTCTTTGTTGGATGTGCCAGAGTGACGTCATCGCAAAGGGGAATGTCAGCCCCCTGAGCAGTGACCGGGCGCCGATGCGGGGGCTTCATTCAAAGGTAAGTATTTCATAATGTGTTTTTAATGTGCTAGTATGCTATGCATACTAGCACATTATGCTACTGTTTTGCAGGGTTTTTTTTTTTAAAGTGGTTTACTACCGCTTTAAAGTGGTTGTAAATCCTCACATATACCCAGTGAAGTGACTGGCCTCAGGTGATACACAGAGATAAAACAAATACACAGAGATGAAACATAAGATGTACCTGTTTATCTCCAGTGCTCTATTCTCTACAAATGCACAAAATTGCATTTTATATACAACCACATCATGGACACAGGAGGAGGAAAGTACAGAGGGACTTTGTTTCAAATCAGGGACAGTCCCTCGAAATCAGAGACAGTTGGACGTTATGCCTAGACTGCAATGTTAAATCAAAAAAGTCACAAGCAAGTTGCAAGGAAATCGCAAGCAAGTCGCAAGAAAGTCACAAGGAATTTGCAAACGAGTCACAAGCAAGTTGCAAGACTTTGGGGGTTGCTGCAGTGTGAACTGAGCCTTAAGGTCCCTTTCACATGTTCTACAGAGCAACCCCTTTCTGCCGTCTTGGCCCCCCCCCCCCCCCATGGTGGCGGAATGCCAGGCCCCAGTCACAAGTGAGATCTTTGTGACCCTGGTAGTTCCACCACTACATAACATGCATTTTTATGCCCAACAGCCAATATCCTCCTCCTACTAACCTGCTTTCCATTGGCCTAAATAAAAGCAATTATATGTGAAAATGCACAAAAACGCACATAGAAACACTTCAAGAACCCTGCGCAGTGTGAAGTGTGACCTTGCCACTAGGCCACTAGGCTTCATTCACACTTTGCGTTTTGTAAACTGATGTAAAATTGCATCGTGTTATTTGCGCCATATGCATATTGATTCCAATTGGCTGTCCTAGGCACGGCAAATGGGACAAAGTAACCTTTTTCACCATCCAGCTTTGTGTGTTTTTTATCTGCACGTTGTACTGGACTTTTTTTTTTTGCCAGGTTTGCGGTACTATTAATAATGAATGGCAATGTAATCGCAATAAGAGTTTTTCACGCATTTCGTAAACGTATTTTGTAAATTGTGTGATTTTCATGAAACATTAAAGTGTGAATACAGCCCGAATGATTATATTAAAAAAGCATGGCCATCATAACCACTTGAAGACCGGGCGTTTTGTGGTACTTTTTGCTTACATGTGAAAATCTTTTTTTTTTTTTGCTAGGAAATTACTTAGAACCCCCGAACATTATACATTTTTTTTTAAAGCAGAGGCTTTTTGCAATCGTGTGTAGTGGGTTTTGCAAAGATTGGGTTTTGCCATCTTTTATGTCACGCGGTATTTGCGCAGCGGTTTTTAAAACACAATTTTTAGGAAAAAAAAATACACTTTTTAAAATTCCAATGTAAAAAGAAAAAACAGAATACATAACCCAATTTTTTGGTAAAATATAAAAGATGATGTTACGTCAAGTAAATAGATACCAAACGTGCCATGCTTTATAACTGCGCACGCCTGCACAACGGTGACAAACGACATACATTTTATTTTCCATAGGCAACATTTTTAACCACTACAATACAGGGCACTTTCTCCCCCTTCCTTCCCAGCCCAATGTTCAGCTTTCATCGCTCTCGCAATTTCAATGACAATTGCGCGGACATGCTACACTGTACCCAAATGAAATTTTTATCATTTCGTTCGCACAAATAGAGCTTTATTTTGGTGCGATAAAAAAAAACAATATTTTATTTTTTCTATTTTAAAAGAAATCCAATAAAATCAAATTTTGTCATAAATTTAAAGCGGGAGTCCGCCGGGACTCCGCGTTTTTTTTTTTTTTTTTTTAAAAGCCAGCAGCTACAAATACTGCAGCTGCTGACTTTTAAAATAGTGACACTTACCTGTCCAGCGCGCCCGCGATGTCGGCACCCGAAGCCGATCTCTTGATCGTCTCTCGGGTGCTGCCGCCGCCATCTTGGGTATGGGAATCAGGAAGTGGAGCCTTTCGGCTTCGTTTCCCGGTTCCCTACTGCGCATGCGCGAGTCGCGCTGCGCAATAAGGATGGACCCGCTGCCTCTGGGATCTGTGTGTTTCCCAGCAGGCAGCGGGGGACTTTCGGAAAGGGGCGTAATCTACGCCCCTTTCCGCAGAGAGCTATCCCGGAAGTGGGTGCAGATACCTGTACTGTACAGGTACCTGCACCCCCCTCCCCCCTGAAAGGTGCCAATTGTGGTGCCGGAGGGGGGGGAGGGTTCCGATGAGCGGAAGGTCCACTTTAGGGTGGACCTCCGCTTTAAGCCAAAATGTATTCTGCTACATGTTTTTGGTAAAAAAAATTCTGTTAAGTGTATAATAATTGGTTTATGTGATCACGGACATGCAAATGATCATGTACAGATGTGTGCAGGTGATCACGTACATATGTGTGCAGATAATCATTGGGACATGTGATTTTAATGGGACATATGTTTTTTTATTTGGGGACATGTCTTTTTATTATTTGGGGACATGTGTGTTTTGGGGACATGTGTGTTTACACTGTGTGGTGTGTTGTGTGTATTACACTAGACTGGTGATCAGTGAGTAAAAAGCTGTAAAAAACATCTCATACTCACTGATCACCAGCCGGCTGCAGCGATCTGCTCTCCTCTCCTCAGCGATGACTTCTGTGTGAGGAGAGGAGAGCTGATTGCCTAGCAACCGGCTGTTTGTTTTGATCACATGACGACCGTGATTGGACACGGCCGTCATGTGATCAGGAGGGCCAATCACAGAGCCCTCCTGCCGATCCGAGATGCGCCATGTCCGGGTGACACGAGCGCATCGGGACCGCGCCGCTGCGTGGGCACGCGCACGCGCGATCCACCTCCTTCTGAAGGACATTCCTGAACGTCCAGTCAGAAGGAAGCGGCTTCCACCCGGCCGTATATGTGCATTGGCCGGTGGGAAGTGGTTAAAAACCTTTACAGGTTACCACTTTGGATGTACAGAGGATGTCTGGTGCTAGAATTACTGCCCATGATCCGACGTTCGCACCGATACGTCACATGTGTGGGATGATTGCTGTTTGCACGTGTGCGGGACTGACGCACATGTTCAACTTTGCGTGCGAGCAACGTGGGGGTTCATTTTAATTTTTTTTTATTTTTTTTTTCCAAATAACATTTTATTACTATTTGTATTTGCAATACAAAACAAAGAAGTACACAATTTCAAAGGGGCAAATCGTAGTATGAATCATTACTTTCAGATAGTTACTCATGAATACTGATGCAATGTTTAAAGACAGTGGTAGTTATTTATCTAGCGTTATCATTTTGTCAAATATGCATCGCTGATTTATTTAACCCCTTCAATACCGGGCACTTAAACACCTTCCTGCCCAGACCAATTTTGAGCTTTCAGCGCTGTCGCACTTTGAATGACAATTGCGCGGTCATGCTACACTGTACCCAAATGAAATTTTTATCATTTTTTTCCCACAAATAGAGCTTTCTTTTGGTGGTATTTGATCACCTCTACGGTTTTTATTTTTTGCGCTACAAATAAAAAAATACCGAAAATTTTGAAAAAAAAAATGTTTTCTTTTGTTTCAGTTTCAAAACTTTGTAAATAAGTACGTTTTCTCCTTCACTGATGGGCACTGATGGGGCTACACTGATGGGCACTGATAAGGTGGCACTGATGGGCACCAATGTGGCACCAATTAAGTGACACTGATAGGCGGCACTGATGGGCGACACGGATGGGCGACACGGATGGGCGACACGGACGGACACTGATAGGTGGCACAAATTGGCACTGATAGCTGGCACAGATGGGCGGCACGGATGGGCGGCACGGATGGGCATGGATAGGCGGCACAGGTGGGCATGGATAGGCGGCACAGGTGGGCATAGATAGGCGGCACAGGTGGGCACTCATAGGCGGCACAGGTGGGCACTCATAGGCGGCACAGGTGGGCACTCATAGGCGGCACAGGTGGGCACTCATAGGCGGCACAGGTGGGCACTCATAGGCGGCACAGGTGGGCACTCATAGGCGGCACAGGTGGGCACTCATAGGCGGCACAGGTGGGCACTCATAGGCGGCATCGGTGTTATAGTAATGGATGCCAATCAGTGCCAAACAATAATGCATGCCAATCAGTGATGCCCATTGTGGCCACTGATTGGCATCCATTATGGGCACTGATTGGCACCCATTGTGCTGACTGGCACCCTGGTGGTCTAGGGAGGATTATGGATTTTTATTACCTTTTCCCTGGTGGTCTAGTGGTGTCCCTGGTGGTCCAGTGTGGGCATCCTCGGGGGGGCTGTGCTGATAATCGATCAGCACAGACCCCCCCTGTGAGAGGAGCAGCCGATCGGCTCTCCTCTACTCATGTCTGACAGACGCGAGTGAGGGAAAGCCGATCACCGGCTCTTCCCATTTACACTGTGATCAGCCGTGATTGGACACGGCTGATCACATGGTAAAGAGTCTCCGTCGGAGACTCTTTACCGAGATCGTAGTTGCCGGGTGTCAGACTGACACCCCGCAACAACGATCGCCGCGATGCGCGCCCCCGGGGGCGCGCAGCGGCTCATAATCCTAATCACGTCATATGACGTCCGGTTAGGATTATGAAACCACTTTGCCGCCGTCAATTTGTAATAGGGCGGGCGGCAAGTGGTTAATAAACTATAACAGTTTGTATGTGGCTGTAAGAGTCACAAGAATACTCTATATTTAATTATAATTTTTTTTTTTTTTTACATTGTTGCATTTTTTTTAATTATTAATTAATTTTAATAAATTTTAGATTGTTGCTTTAAAAAAAATAAAAATAAATGTTAATCACTTTTTTTGCGGTCACAATGAATGTAAACATCCTTGTTACAGCAATAGGCATGTGACAGGTACTCTTTATGGAGGGATCTGGGGTTCTAGAAGACCTCGGATCCCTCCTTTGCCTTTGAAAGCATTCAAAACACCGAGGTCAGTATTTTTGAATACTTTCGATTTTCCAAAAAAAAAATGGTGCCCGTTAACATCCTGGTAAACTGGACGTGATGCCATCGCTTCTGGGTTACCATAGCGGAGACCCGAAAAGCCGATCATGTCTTTCATCTGGTCTCCGACTAGCCGGTGGACGTGCTGGCTGGTTGCTTGGATCTCCCGGTGGGATGAGAGAGTAAGGCGGCGAGAGCAGGGGAGTAGCTAGTTAGCCGCATCGGTTGTTATTACAAGAGAGACGACTGTCGGTTCTAAAAGACAGTACCGGGGAGATGCCTGAAGCTGCTGATAATCCCGGTACAACCGCTTGAAGTCAAATGACGTACCAGACGGGGCCTGGACAAGGGGTGGGCAGGAGGGGCGGCTGCCCTGGGCACTGTGGTTTCATGTGAGGTGGGGGGGGGGTGCTGTGAGAAGACTGATGGGATTTGTTTTTGGGAGGAGCAATTTGGGGAGGCGGCAGGGGGGTAAGAATTGCAAAGAGTGGTGATTTAGGGGGATTTGTGTTGAGATGGGGGGAGGAGGATTTGTGCTAGAAGGGGGCATTTGGGGGTTTTCTGCTAAAAGAGGTGAAATGGTGAAGGGGGGAGGAGGATTGTCCTGGGAGAGGACATTTTTGTTTGAGGGGGAGATCTGGGCTAGGATGGGAAATGTATGGGGTAGATTTGTGCTAGGAGAGGGGATTTGGAGTTGGGGGGAGGAGAGGATCTGTACTCAGAGAGAAAATTTGAGAGGTAGAAGATTTGTGCTAAGGGGGGGTGACTTTTTTTGGGGGAGGGTCATTTGAGTTGGAGCGGTTTAGCCAAACATTTGTACTGGAAGGGGCAATTTTAGAAGGGGGTGGATTTGTACTGGGGGAGTGGGGGGTTAAGCTTAGGGAATAGGCATGCAGATTGGTGCTCAATTATTAATTTTTTTGGGGGGGGGGGGGGGATTTTTGCTGATATCTCATGCTCATGGGGGGGGGGGGGGGGTGCAGTTTGGCATGCTTGCCCCGGGCTCTAGGTGGCCTTGTCCTGGCACTGGTACCAGATACATGATTGCCAGCAAAGTGGTCAACGGAGTTTCTTATCTTGAGCGTCGTCACGCTTCGAGATTCTCAAAAAGCTCAGGTGTGAATGGGGGGCGTAAAGTGATTCCTTCCGTGACCGTCCAAGTGATGGACACATTTTTTTTATATATTCTGCAACTTTCCGCAGTTCCCTTCTGCCCACCTGATGGGGATAAATCTCCGGCAGGTGCCGTGGGGCCAGAGACCGCCATTACCCCCCTTTTTTCACCACTTTCAAGTGTAAAGCAAGAAGACGTGGTGAAGAATGGGGGGGGGGGCATGACACCGCCGAGGGCCCCGGCCTGAGTCCTATTCACCGCCCCGCGGCCATGAATACAGCCAAATCCCAAATGAAAGTTCTAATCTCCCTTCTGCATTCAGCGCGCTCTATAAAGGGGCTTCCTTTTAACTCCCCCCCAAAGCTTTTGTAGTTGGACCCTCCTGTCGGTCACTCTGAGCTCCCCCCCTAATGTGGAAATGAAGGTAACTCTACCAGGAAAACAGAAAAGGGACCAAAGTCACCGAAGTCACCGGAGTGGAAGGAGAACATCTGAGAACAACGAGGACAAAAGGGGAAATGTATAGATGTAAAGGGGAACTCTGGGCCACACACACAACACCTCCTGATCTCCATGTGCTCTTTACCCTTTTTAGACCGGCCGTCCAAACGAAGAGTAAAAGCAGATTTGAGTTTGGGCGCTGGATTGGCACCACTGGAAGCTGCATAGCAGGGGGTTTCTATGTGAAGGGTATAGAGGGAATTGCTTCCAATGGGTTGTATCCCAATTGTAGGTGATGGACTCCGTTGGGGGTCTAGGGCTGCTTCCAGGGGCGTAACTATAGGGGGTGCAGCAGTCGCGACCGCAACTGGGCCCTGTGATGCAGGGGGCCCATGCAGCCCCCTCTACATAAGGCCAGCAGCAGCATAGGCAGCTAGGGGTACCAGTGCACCATGCACATGGGTGGCTGGAGGTGGAGGGTGACTAGCAGAGCTGCATACTCGACTATCGCACTGGCTGCTCTTTAGTTGTGCATTACCCGCATGACCTGTGTCCTCGGCCGGCTCCTCAGAGTACCCCTTCTCCTGCTCCATGCATTGCCGCTCAGTCCGATGTCTGTTCTCCCCAGCCAGAGTCCCGCCCCCCCCACCGAGTCCGGCCCACACTGCACTGCATACTTCTTCCGGGTAAACAAACTTTAAGCACACAGATGCAGTGCAGCCCTATGAGAGGCGGCTCCCCGAAGGACACTGCAGGCTTGTCTGCCAGTCCCCCTCCTCCCCCGTCATACACAGACGATGAAAGGTCTTTCTGGGAGGACTCCATCCTCCATCCCCCACACCCCATTACATACCCCCTTCATCTCCCCCTGGGGACAGGGACCCCTACTCACGTGGGGACAGGGACCCCTTCTCACGTGGGGACAGGGACCCCACCTCCCCTGGGGACAGGGACCCCTTCTCACCTGGGGGCAGTAACTTCATCTGCCCTGGAGAAAAGGACCTCATCTCTTCTGGGGATGGGGACCCCATCCTGCCTAGGGACAGTCCCCCAATGGGGCACCTAAAAATAAAAAAATAAACTAATAAAAAAAAAAAAAAATACTGATGCCAGTGGTGGAACTACAGGGCTCACAAAGGTCATACCTGTGACCACGCCCTGGAGTTCCACCGCCAGACTCGGAGGGAAGGGCCCTGGCTGGGTTCCAGGGGGGCCCTTCATGGTTTCTTGCATCGGGGCCCTGAAGGTTCTAGTTACGCCACTGGCTGCTACCTTTCTGATAATGACAATGGGTGATTGGAACGGAGAGCCCAGCGTGCAGAAAAACGATGTTTATAATCGTTTATTGAAGCTAAAAGTATACAGTACATGTAGAACCAACGTGTTTCAGGCAAATTACCTCCCCTTTCCTCAGGGCTGCATTTCATGGAGAATGCTTAAGCTCTGAGAGGGTTAAATATATTCCCTCAGTGGCTCTGCACCATGCCAGCGTGTTGTGGAGCAGAGGCAACCACTTAGAGCCTAACCATTCTGCCAGCCATACAGCCCTGATGAAGCAGTGACACGTTGGCTCTACTTGCATACTTTTAGACCCCTTTCACACAGAGGGAGTTTTCAGGCATGCATGGATCTATCCATTATTCATATAGGGGATGGCTTGGATAGAGGGGGCAGCTCCCGGGCGCCCTTAATGAACGGGCCGCCACTGACACAGACCATGGAAACACAATTCACTTTGGAGCTGCATGCAGGCAGTCTATAAATGTGGATGCAGACGCAGCAGCTGCACAGACACAATCACACGTCAATGTCATGTTTGACATGAGGGCAGTCGGGCAGATACACGGATCCAAACACACAGGCTGCTCTGAGGTGGATGCGCACAAATCTAAGAGGCGTAATCACACATCTAAATGATCCCTTGTGGTGCTTAAATAGGAAGTAAAGTCTTCCTGTGTAATTGTACCTACAGCTAAGTCTAGAAAAAGGCTTACTTGTAGGTACTGTAAATATCTCATAAACTTGCACAGTTTAGGAGGTATTTACTATATACGCCGCCAATGACGTCATCTGGGTATGTGCCCTTTCGTGCTGTTTCTTCAGGGCCCTGTGCCGTGACCGGCCACTCCCGCGTGCATGCGTGGGAGTGACGTCATCGCGGCTCCAGCCAATCACAGCGCCGGAGCCTGCGAACCTGTAAGTAGCTCCTGGAAAGATGTCAGCAGTGGGCGGGCGCTGCTGCAGAGCTTTGTTCTAAGGTATGTATTTCATAATGAGCTAGTATGTGATGGATACTAGCTCCTTATGCCTTTGTCTTACAGGTTTTTTTTTTTTTTTTGGAGATTTAAAACCTCTTTAGAGTGTTACTAAACCCAGGACTCTGCATTCACTATATCTGGTCCCCCCAGGAGCCTGCATTCACTATATCTGGTCTCCCCAGGACTCTGCAGTCACTATATCTGGTCTCCCCAGGACTCTGCAGTCACTATATCTGGTCTCCCCAGGAGCCTGTATTCGCTATATGTGGTCTCTCCAGGACCCTGCATTCACTATATGTGGTCTTCCCAGGACTCTGCATTCACTATATCTAGTCTCCCCAGGACTCTGCATTCACTATATGTGGTCTCCCCAGGACTCTGCATTCACTATATGTGGTCTCCCCAGGACTCTGCATTCACTATATGTGGTCTCCCCAGGACTCTGCATTCACTATATGTGGTCTCCCCAGGACTCTGCATTCACTATATGTGGTCTCCCCAGGACTCTGCATTCACTATATGTGGTCTCCCCAGGACTCTGCATTCACTATATGTGGTCTCCCCAGGACTCTGCATTCACTATATGTGGTCTCCCCAGGACTCTGCATTCACTATATGTGGTCTCCCCAGGACTCTGCATTCACTATATGTGGTCTCCCCAGGAGCCTGCATTCACTATATGTGGTCTCCCCAGGACTCTGCATTCACTATATCTGCTCTCCCCAGGACTCTGCATTCACTATATCTGCTCTCCCCAGGACTCTGCATTCACTATATCTAGTCTCCCCAGGACTCTGCATTCACTATATCTGCTCTCCCCGGGACTCTGCAGTCACTATATCTGCTCTCCCACAGTACACAGAACATGAAAATACAATTGTTGCCAATGGTGGTTGGTGTTTTTTTGGAGGGGCAAACAACCACCCCCCCCCCCCCCCCTACTGGTCGGCCGGCCGGCCGCAGCTGGTGGCAGTCCCCCTCCCCCCACTTACCCCATTGGTTTCAGGCAAGTGGGCTCCTATGGGTGGCAGGCTCCTTTGAGCAGGTTGCAAGCTTCTATGGACGGCGAGCAGCGGCTCCTGTGTCCTCTCTGCGTCACAGAGGCTTCCGCCATGCAGGTCCACCCTCCTCCTTTTAGGTGTGCAATAGGTGCCTGTCATTTCAGCCAATGGGTTCACCGGTGTCAAAACCCGCTTCCTGATTGGCTGGGAGGAGAATCAGTGTTACAACAGTGCATATTGATTTGCTGCTGTAACACACCTGGTGCTTTACGGGTACTATTTCTAGCGCTAAAATGCCTGAAAACTGCATCAGAGTAAAAGGGCTCTAAAACGCCGCTAAAACCAGCTTTACCGCTTCAGTGTGAAAGCAGCCTACGTGGGTGGTAAAACTGTGGTTCAACCACCTGCTTTTACCACTACCGGGGGGGGGGGGGGGCTGGGAAATGCACATTGACATCCTTGTCTTGGGTGTCTGAGGACCTTGGCCAGCACTGACCTTCATACAGGTTGTGTGGACTTCAGCTGCAGCTTGTTAATTACTGATCACCTGGGTGGGAGATCTAATGAGCAATGTGTGAGATGGAGCCTGAACACAGGGAGAGCTTTCCTCTGTTATATCCCATAGAGAAAGATACAATGTATCCACACATGGCGAGATCTATACACAATGTATCCACACATGGCGAGATCTATGCACAATGTATCCACACATGGCGAGATCTATGCACAATGTATCCACACATGGCGAGATCTATGCACAATGTATCCACACATGGCGAGATCTATGCACAATGTATCCACACATGGCGAGATCTATGCACAATGTATCCACACATGGCAAGATCTATGCACAATGTATCCACACATGGCGGGATCTATGCCCAATGTATCCACCCACAGGAATAATATACAATGTTTAAGCATCAAAACCAGCCCTTGGCAGCTTCTACCCACCCGGCATCAGAATGCAGAAAGGCCTTGAAGTCCAGGTAGGATCATTTCTGTTTTTTTAATTTGGATTATTTCGATTTTTGCAGCGATGTTTCAAACATGTTCTGTGCAAGAATTTTCATTATTTCACGTTAATTGAAGCTTTGTGAGAGTTGTTGTTGTTTTCTGCAGCTTTATGGGATTTGAGAGCCCCGTTCAGATCTCATTAGTGGGAACTAGCGTGCCTGCTCACGATTTTTTAAGCGCAATTTATACGTGTTTCTGGCATTCGTCACCGAAATGGAGCTCCGGCTTCTGATTTTGCCACGCAATTCCGAGGCCTGACAATCGCGGCAAAATCGCAATGTGTTTGTGGTGCAGTTTAAGAATAAAGAAATGTTGCGATTTGGAATCGCAGGCGGTATTGCAGCGATTCCAAATGGTCCCATGTGAACTGAGCAGTTCTGGAAAGTGGAAGGGATGACTTCATTGGGGTCAATTCACTAAAGTTTACCGCATGCAATATGAAGGTTACGGGACCCATTTTTCGGAATCATCGCATGACATAAGTCACTTCATCAAAGTAAAATATGCGAATGTAAGATAAATACCGCACATTTGTTAACCGCTTGCTGTCCAGCAGCTATACTGCGACAGGTTGGCTCGGCTGCGTGAATCGCTGTACCGGTACGGCGGTCCCTTTAATGGCTATAGCCGGGAACAGATGTGCGTGGCCGGCAGGCCGAAATGTCCGCCGGCCACCCGCGATCGCTCCTTAGAGAGACGGGGGAGGAGAGAGAGAACAGTGGTTCCTAGTGATCAGGAACAATGATCTCTCTCTCTCTACTCCCAGTCAGTCCCCCTCCCCTCAGAGTTACAAAACACCTCCTTAGGGAACATTTAACCCCTTCATCGCCCCCTAGTGTTAACTCCTTCCCTACCAGTGACATTTATACAGTAATCAGTGGCTATTTTTAGCTCTGATCGCTGTATAAATGTCAATGGTCCCAAAAAAGTGTCATATGTGTCTGATCTGTCCGCCGCAATGTCGCAGTCCTGCTAAAAAAACGCAGATCGCCACCATTACTAGTAAAAAATACTTATAATAAAAATGACGGAAATATATTCCCTATTTTGTAGACGCTATAACAAACCAATCAATATACACGTATTGCGATATATATTTATTTTTTATTATTTATATTTTATTTTTATTTATTTTTTTTTTGTATTTTATTTTTTTTTTTTTTTTACCAAAAATATGTAGAATACATATTGGCCTAAACTGATGAAATTCATTTTTCAAATTTTTTTGTGGGATATTTATTATTAAAGCAAAAGTTAAAAAATATAAAAATTTTATTTAATAATATATACAATTGTTGGTCTTTTTTTGTTTATAGTGCAAAAAATAAAAACTGCAGAGGTGATCAAATACCCCCAAATGAAAGCTCTATGGGGGAAAAAGGACCTCAATTTTGTTTGGGTACAGCGTCGCACGGCCGCGCAATTGTCAGTTAAAGTGACGCAGTGCCGTATCGCAAGAAATGGTCTGGTCATTAAGGAGGTAAATCCTTTTGGGGCTGAAGTGGTTAAAATAGTGAGAAAAATACTGCAAAAAAAAAAATGTTAGTTTTCAGTGTTTTAGCGCTATAAATAGTGCCTGAAAACTGCCTCTCACGCCTCCCCAGTGTGAAAGTCTGAGCGCGTTCACACTGGGGCGGTGCGCTGGCAGGACAGGAAAAAAAGTCATCTTTTGGGTGGTGTGGGAGCGCTGTATACAGCACTTCTCCACCGCTCCTGCCCATTGAAATGAATGGGCAGCGCTTCCGAATCGCCTGTAAAGCACTTCTGAAGCGCCGCAGCATGGACGGTTTTAACCCTTTCTTTGGCCGCTAGTGGGGGCTAAAAGCACCCCGCTAGTGGCCGAAAACCGCAGCTAAAATGACGGTAAAGGTCGCCCGCTTTATGGACCCGTCGCCCCAGTGTGAAAGCGATCTAAAGGCAATTCACAAAAAAAAAAACGCACACATTCGCTATTTATCACCCGGTGTTTGCTGGCGGCATTTTAAGTACAAAATAACAAGAGGAACTCTGCACTGGTCAGTAAGTTAAAAGTTTATTATCAGTGTGAAAATGTTTTCCTCTGAGCTCAGAAATGAAAATTAAAATTGTGACCTTTCAGGGAGATCGTTTTGTGAATGAAAGCAGCCTTGAAGGTTTTCGTGGTTTCACAATCTTGCTGTGTGCCTTCGGGGTGTGGTGTTAAGCTGGCTCCACACTATACAATTTTCTGCAGATTTTTTTTCCTTTAGATTTACCAAAAAAAAAAAAAACATAATAGGAGGTCAAACCTAAACGCTTTCAATTTGTAGGCAATCAGGCAGCCTTTGCACTACAAATTTTGAAGGTAAAGTTAAGACAACTTTCACGCTGGGGCCGCCTGTGCATTAGCGCTAAAGCACCGCTCATTTTAACGGCGATTTACCACTGTTTAAGTGGCACTTTTCAACCGCTAGTGGGGAGCTTTTAACCCCAAAGAAGCGGGTTAAAAACGCTTCTGAATCGCTTTTCAGGCGCTTGGGAAGCGCTGCCCATTCATTGCAATGGGCAGGGGCATTTTGGGTAGTGCTGCACACACCGTTCCCAAACTGCCCCAAAGATGCTGCTTGATGGACTTTTTCTAACGTCCCGCAAGCGCACCGCCCCCCCCCCAGTGTGAAAGCACTCGGGCGGCATGGGAGGCATTTTTCAGACGCTTTTTCTAGGGCTAAAACGCCTGAAAACTGCCTCGGTGTGAAAGGGGGGGGGGGGGGGGGTGTCTCAGCTCAGGTTCACACTGAGCTGCGGGAATGAAGCCGCGCGAGTTTAGCTGAACTCGCACCATTTCACTCCCGCATGTCGGTCCCAATTTCAGACAAATCTGTGCGGGTTTCTGCGCAGGTGTCAATGTAAATCGCAGCCGAAATCGCAAAAAGTAGTCCGGAAACTACTTTTAGAAATCAGTGCGGTGCCACAAATGCAGCATCGCACCGATTAGGACGGTGCAATTGCCACCAATTTGACATGTCAAAACGCAGCAGTGTGAACCAGAGCTAAAGGAAATCAGATAACAAAAGATGGATAGTGTGTATCCAGCTTTACCCTGGAATAAAGCAAAATTTAAGTGCTAAATATCGCAAAACATTAATATTTAACACATTTGGTAAATAACGCATTTTTTTTTTTTTTTGTGACGTGACTTCTTTTGAGATAAATACTGAATTATTTTAACTGAAAAATAAATGCAATATTTATCTCTAATGCCGCGTACACACGATCGGAATTCCGGCCAGAAAAAGACAGATGAGAGCTTTTCATCGGAAAATGCGACCGTGTGTACGCTCCATCGGAATTTAGCTGTCCGAATTTCCGCCAGCCAAAAATTGATAGCATGTTCTCAATTTTCCAGACGGAAAAACTTTCTATCGGTAATTCCGATCGTGTGTATGCAATTCCGACACGCCAAAAACTCACGCATGCTCAGATTCAACTACGAGATGGAAGCTATTGGCTACTGGCTATTGAACTTCTTTTTTCTAGTCACGTTGTACGTCACCGCGTTATAAATGATCGGAATTTGATGTGACCGTGTGTAGGCAAGACAGCTTGAGCCGAATTCTGTCGGAATTCCGTTGGGAAAACCATCAGAGCTTTTTCCGACAAGAATTTCGAACATGTGTACGCGGCATAAGACCCCTTTCACACTGGGGCGATTTTCAGGCACTTTAGCGCTGGAAATAGCCTTCGCTAAGTGCCTGAAAACCACCTCCCATTCATTCAAGTGACTTTTCACACCGGGGCGGTGCGCTTGCGGGACGTTCTGAAAAGTCCTGCAAGCAGCATCTTTGGGGCAGGTTGGGAGCGCTGTATTCAAAGCACCCTGCTCATTGGCTCTGCGCTCCAAGCACACCCTATTTTTGAAGCTCTGGCTCTAATCACGTGCTTTAACCACTACAATACAGGGCACTTTCACCCCCTTCCTTCCCAGCCCAATTTTCAGCTTTCAGCGCTCTAGCGCTTTCAGTGACAATTGCGCGGTCATGCTACACTGTACCCAAATGAAATTGTTATCATTTTGTTCGCACAAATAGAGTTTTATTTTGGTGTTATTTATTCACGACTCCGTTTTTTTTTTTTTTTGCGATATAAGCGCAAAAATAGCGGAAATTTGGAAAAAAAACAATATTTTCTTTTTTCTATTTGAAAAGAAATCCAATAAAATCAAATTTTGTCATAAATTTAAGCCAAAATGTATTCTGCTACATGTTTTTGGTAAAAAAAATTCCGTTAAGTGTATAATAATTGGTTTGTGTGATCACGGACATATGTACGCAAATGATCATGTACATATGTGTGCAGGTGATCACGTACATATGTGTGCAGATAATCATTGGGACATGTGATTTTAGTGGGACATATGTGGGGGACATGTTTTTATTATTAGGGACATGTGTTTTTATTATTTGGGGACATGTATGTTTTGGGGACATGTGTGTTTTGGGGACATATGTGGGGACTGTGTTTGTACTGTGTGGTGTGTTGTGTGTTTACACTACACTGATGATCAGTGAGTAAAAAGCTGTAAAAAGCAGCCCATACTCACTGATCATCAGCCGGCTGCAGCGTTCTGCTCTCCTCTCCTCAGCGGTGACTTCCGTGTGAGGAGAGGAGAGCCGATTGCCTAGCAACCGGCTGTTTGTTTACATCACATGACGGCCGTGATTGGACACGGCCGTCATGTGATCAGGAGGGCCAATCACAGAGCCCTCCTGCCGATCTGAGATGTGCCGTGTCCGGGTGACACGAGCACATCGGGATCGCGCCGCTGCGCGAGCGCGCGCGCGATCCCGCTACTCCTGAAGGACGTTCCTGAACGGCCTGTCAGGAGTAGACGGCTCCCACCCGGCCGTATATATGCATTGGCCGGGTGGGAAGTGGTTAAAGTACACACCCCCCCCCCCCCCCCCGGCTATCCCAGCCATAGTATTTCATGTGTCCAGCATCCTGAAGAGGGGCCAGCACATGAATAGGGAGGGCGGTGGAGGTGTCAGGGGGGCGGCGCCCATGCACCAACAATGCATGGACTGCCACTGGCTTGCATACTATTGATGTTAGGCTAAATGGTCTGCAATTCCCAGGGATGTATTTTGAGCCCTTTTTAAACATTGCTGCTACATTGGCTTTTCTCTAATCAGCTGGTGCCATTCCAGCCAGTAGACTGTCAGTAAAAATTTGTATAAAGCAGGGATCTGCAATTAGCAGACCTCCAGCTGTTGCAAAACTACAAGTCCCATCATGCCTCTGCCTCTGGGTGTCATGCTTGTGGCTGTCATAGTCTTGCTATGCCTCATGGGAATTGTAGTTCTGCTACAGCTGGAGGTCTGTTAATTGCATATCCCTGGTATAAAGGATGGAACATCAATAAAATGTATACGATGTGTCTTAAAAACATATATGCATCTAGAATTTCTCAACGCATTTCGTGGTATTATTCCACTTTCTCCAGAGCAAGTGCATAAAGTGTGTCTGCAAGAGATCTGTAAAAAGACCCATACAGTCCATTATTGGGTCAGACTAAAAAGGAACAACACAGGGGATAATAATACAAGAAATCTATCCCTAAGATACCTACATATACTGTATATATTGACTCAAAATCCAACCATGCCGTACTGAAGGCTGAGAGCTGTCAAGGGTGTTTGCCCCGGGAGCTGTGGTGGTGAGGGCCCATGGGGGGAACTGGGCACACACAGCGCCGCCCAAGGAGGATGAGAATCTCCATGCTGGAATCAATGGGTTGGGTGTCACAAGGTGCACAAGTGCACTATTTTCCCTAAGGCTCCATTTCCACTAGTGCGACTTGTCATGCAACTTTGGACACATAAAGTTGCTTGCTAAGTGGCAGGCCTTTGATTCCAATGGCGCCGTTCCAATCTATGCGACTTATACCTGCAGCAACTTTGAAAATGTGCCTGCACTACTTTGATCCAGAGAGTGTTAAGTTGTATCAAAGTCGCACTCTAAATCACACGACTTTGGCGTCGCATTAGTGGAAAAGTAGCCTAAGTGGTGGAGGATATTCAATGCGCATGGAAGACGTCACATTCTAATTTGATTAGATGCTTGTGAAAAGACTATTCACTTTTATTCCTTCCGAATATTTATTGTGACATTATTACAGGAATGATAATAATAATAATGTATTCAGCAATAAATGTTTACAAAGTGTATGAAACATTCCGCATTGTTTTCATATAGCACATTGCATTTTGGTGTTATACATTTATTTCTAGACATTGGTATAAGGAACTTTTTGTTTATTGCTTGAGCACATAGTATTTGGGAGATAAATCTAGCTACTATTATTATCTTGCAGAGCACATCTTTTATTTTACATATATATTTAACGCAACATTTTGTTTCATCCGTATTTAGTAGGGATGAGCTCATGCAGTTTCTGATACTAGGCCACACCCCCCTGAGCCATCCAATCAGAAAGCTGTCACTGTGAACCACCAATCATAAACTGTCAAGATATGTCCCGCCCCACAGCTACACTTATACATGGCCCTTGTCAGAGGCATATCTAGAACCTTCAGGGCCCTAGTGCAAGAAACCATAAACGGCCCCCCTGACCCCATCCCAGAGCCCTTTCTATCCATCACAGGGGCCTTTCCCACTGATCCCCTCCTGGTGCTCCTTTCCAGCGGTCCGCTGCTTGTGCCCCTTTCCACTAGTCCGCTGCTGGTGCCCCTTTCCACCGGTCCGCTGCTTGTACCCCTTTCCACCGGTCCGCTGCTTGTGCCCCTTTCCACCGGTCCGCTGCTTGTGCCCCTTTCCACCGGTCCGCTGCTTGTGCCCCTTTCCACCGGTCCGCTGCTTGTGCCCCTTTCCACCGGTCCGCTGCTTGTGCCCCTTTCCACCGGTCCGCTGCTTGTGCCCCTTTCCACCGGTCCGCTGCTTGTGCCCCTTTCCACCGGTCCGCTGCTTGTGCCCCTTTCCACCGGTCCGCTGCTGGTGCCCCTTTCCAGCGGTCCGCTGCTGGTGCCCCTTTCCAGCGGTCCGCTGCTGGTGCCCCTTTCCACCGGTCCTCTTTCCCAGGGATCAGACTGCAACATTGTAACTTTGTAGAAATCACAAGGTGAGAGGCTGCAGCCAGGGTGATCTAAATCAGACATTTTTTTAACACAAGAGCCGTTCAGAAACACTTGGAAATACTCCTGAGTGTTTACAAGCCTTTCCGAGTGCAGCTGAGTGGCCTCCGAGTCTCACCGGCGCCCCCCCCCCCACCTCTGGTCATATGCGGTATTGCATGCAATAGAAGTCAATGTTGAATGAATTATCTTTGTTTCCATTGACTTCTATGGGGAAACTCGCTTTGATATGCGAGTGCTTTGGATTACAAGCATTCTCCTGGAACGGATTATACTCGTAATCCAAGGTTCCACTGTACCTATAATTTTATAGTTAGCTATTTATTAGTTATTCTTTTTCACATTTTTTTGATTTTCTTTCTTATTTTCGGGTTTTCGAATTTTCTAATTTATTTATTGTGATCATAACGAATGACCCAAAAAAACAAAACAAATGAAACTAAAACTAACAAAATTTTCAGCAGTGCACATATCTAACAGGCACCGGGATTTACATGACTGTCATCTTTGAGTCAGCATCTGAGTCCAGGAAGTAGATGGTGAAACGTCCTCCCATTCATGCCACGCATGCGCGTCCAGCCATCAGTGCTGTGCTCACCGATCATGGTAAAGAGCCTATGATGTAGGCTTTTTACCATGTGATCAGCTGTGTCCAATCACAGTGTAAAAATGGTTTGCCGGGTTATTGGTATTTCTCACCTCAAGCTGACAGCGGGTGAGGAGAGCAGAGCCAGTAAGTGGCATTCCTCAGTAGGGACTTCTTCCCTGACAATCATTACACTGATCACCAGTGTCTTGATTATCGGTGCAGCCCCATCAGTGCCTCCCCCCCCCCATCAGTGCCTCCCCCCCCCCCCCATCATTGCCTCACCCCCATCAGTGTCTCCCCCCATCCGTGCCTCCCCCCCCCATCATTGCCTCACCCCCATCAGTGTCTCCCCCCATCCGTGCCTCCCCCCCATCATTGCCTCACCCCCATCAGTGCCTCCCCCCCCCCATCATTGCCTCACCCCCATCAGTGTCTCCCCCCATCCGTGCCTCCCCCCCCATCATTGCCTCACCCCCATCAGTGTCTCCCCCCATCCGTGCCTCCCCCCCCATCATTGCCTCACCCCCATCAGTGTCTCCCCCCATCCGTGCCTCTCCTCATCCTTGTCTCCCCATCAATGTACATGAGCGAAGAAGAAGAAAAAAATACTTATTCGAAAACATTTACCCCCCTTCCTGATCAGGCCATTTAAAGCGACACAGTGCCACGCCGTTTTAACTGACAATTGCGCAGTTGTGTGGCGCTTTACCCAAATAAAACGGATGTCCTTTTTGCCCACAAATAGATCTTCCTTTTGGTGGTATTTTTTTGAACTCTGCGGTTTTTGTTTTGTTTTGTTTTTTTTTGTTTTTTGCACTATAAGCTATAGTGTTAAAAATATGTACGGTTATTGTACTAATGACACTGGCAGGGAAGGGGTTAACATCAGGGGACGATCAAGGGGTTAAATTTGTTCCCTCAGTGTGTTTTCTAACTGTATGAGGGGGATGGGCTGCCTGGGGAAACGCACAGACCCATCTTCCTGGATAGTAGAAAGACGGGATCTGTGTGATCTCCCCCCTGCAAGAATGGAAATCTGCCTTGTTTACACAGGCAGATCCCCGTTCTGTCACTGCGGGGGAATGATCGCGGGTGGCCCACTAATTGGCTCCCCAACCCCCCCGCCCCCCCCCCCCCGCGTGCTCGCAAAAGCGAGTTCCTGAGCCGACGTACGCCTACGGTGATTTCCGGGAACGAGCTGGTTGGCAAGTGGTTAAATACCACCAAAAGAAAACTTTATCTGTCTCAAATAAAAAAAAAAAATAATGATTTGGGTACAGTGTTGTGTGACCGCGCAATTGTCATTCAAAGTGCGACAGCTGAAAATTGGCCTGGGCAGGAAGAGGGTAAAAGTGCCCTGGAGGAAAAAAAACAGAATTGATTGGGTAATCTTCTGGCAAAGAGGACCTGTATGCGTTATCCGGGAGGAAGAGTGACCCCCCTCTCCTCCAATCCCCTCACTTCCTGTCCAGTTCCTCTTCTTAAACAAATGTGAACTTTATTCTCCTCCCCAAAAAAAAAAAAAAAAAAAGTCTGCGGAATGAAAGCGACCACGCCACTATTATGCAAATCTGCCGCTCATTAAACACTGGCTGAGAAATAGATTTGAATTAAATGAGTGGCGGCCTTTTCTTCAGTGTGCTCGGGCCAAGGTGGAAGCTTCACGTTCCTCCTGTTGACAAGATGTGAAGTGACACAAATACCATGACTAACATTCAACCGGATTACTCCATTACCTCCACGTCAAAACTGGGCAAAGGCGTCAGGGTTTTTTGGCGTCTTTCCTTTCACCGCATCGGCTAACAAGTGACAACTCCTCTCCATTAAACAACAACCCACGCTGCCTCCTGTAGGACCCACGCTTAACCCATCAGCCCCGCTCAATGGCTCCCATTCGACAAGGTGCTTATGTCTTTGTGTTAAAGAATCGAGTCTACACAAATAAAAAAATATATACTTTTTTTATTCTCCTTTTTTATTTGTTTGGCTGTTTCACAAATCCTTTCTTTTCTCCCACCTAAAAAAATTAAAAAAAATCCGGGTCATTTCTGGCCACGAACGATAAGCAGTTTGCGAATATTAAACATCTTACCTTTATTTACATGGGAAAACTTTTTTTCCAGTTTTTTCGATTCTCCCAAGCTTTTTTTTTTTTTTTTTTTTCCTTTGCTTGTTTGTTGTTTTTTTTTCCCTCCTTCCTTCTTTTTTTATTTTTTATTTTTTATTTTTATTTATTTTTTCTTCTCCTCTTAGTTTTCCACCATCCTTTTTTTATTTTATTTTTTTCTTCTCTTAGTTTTCCACCATCCCTTTTTTATTTTTTTATTTTTTTTTGTTTCCCACTTTTTCCTTCATTCCCCCCTATTTTCTCTCCTTTTTTTTTTTTTATCCTTCATTTCCCCCCTCCTTTTTTTTTTTTTTTTTTCCTTTTCTCTCCAACCCCCTTTTTCTTTTCTTTTTTCCCCTCCTTCTTCCTTTTTTATTTATTATTTTTTTTTCCTTCCTCCTATTTTTTTTATCCCCCTCTTTATTTTTCCTTTTTATACCTGGTTCACGCTGACCTGGGATTGATATCGTGTGATTTCGGCTGAACTCGCACAATTTCATTCCCGCATGTCAGTCCGATGATTTTTAGAGACATCTGTGCAGGCAGGGGCGGACTGACCATTTGGGCACTCGGGCACTGCCCGAGGGCCCCATGCCACTAAGGGGCCCCATCAGGGTTGCCAGCCTCAATAATACCAGGAACAGTATGTAAAAATCAGTTTTTTTTTTTTAATCCTAAAATTATAGCTGCCCCAACTCTCCAATACCTTTTCAGTGTATTCTGTGTGTGTATACTGTGTGGCTCCATAATCTCCTATTGCCCGGGGGCCCCATAATCTCCTCCTATTGCCCGGGGGCCCCATAATCTTCTATTGCCTGGGGGCCCCATAATCTTCTCCTATTGCCCGGGGGCCCCATAATCTCCTTTTGCCCGGGGGCCCCATGAGTTTTCAGTCCCCCCCTGTGTGCAGGGTTTACCTACACAGATGTCTATTGAAATCGCACCTGAAATCGCAAAAAGCAGCACAGAAACTACTTCTGGGAATTGGTGTGGCGCCGCAAAAGTCGCGCCATACCGATTCGGACGGTTCCATTGTGGGCAATGGCCGCTGATTTGGCAATGTGATTTTTGACATGTCAAGAACTCCTGCATGCTGCATCTTTGGTGCGCTTTCAGAAAGCACCCCAAAAATGCAGGACCTAATAGAACTCTAAGGGAAAGCGCAGCTAACCTGTACCAAACCTGCAGGTACATTGTCATGTCAAATCGCATGCCAAATCGCATCAATGTGAACCAGGGCTTAGTTCCAGTTTTTTTAATCTACTGGGATAGAAGGGGTTAAGTTCAAAGTTGACTGCTGCTGAATGTTTTCGGAGTATGGCTGCTTTCAGACTGAAGCCGTGTCGTTTGACTGCAGTGTACCTGCAGGTTTGGTACAGGTTAGCTGCGCTTTCCCACAGAGTTCTATTGGGTCCTGCGTTTTTTGGGGTGCTTTCTGAAAGCGCACCAAAGATGCAGCATGCAGGAATGGGAAGGCGCAGCTAATCCGCACCAAACCAAAAACCCCACGGGTATACTGCTCTGCTGCGGTGTCGGGAAACCTCACTGCGTTA
Source organism: Lithobates pipiens (assembly GCF_037356315.1). Taxonomy (NCBI): domain Eukaryota; kingdom Metazoa; phylum Chordata; class Amphibia; order Anura; family Ranidae; genus Lithobates; species Lithobates pipiens. The sequence continues at coordinate 11,917,767 of NW_027507786.1, forward strand.
GTCTGAAAGCTGACTCGGGGCTCGATCTACCCGTGTTCCTGCACCAAATTCAAAATACACTTCAGTTGTGATCTGCAGCAGGTGTCAATAAGTTAACGACACCCCAAATTCAGTGCCTTTGCCCGCACCAGATCGCATTGGTACAAAAGTACCATGTGATGCGTTTTTGCAGTATGTTGGTGAATGCACTACTTTTGGTGTGGTGAATGGGCTGAAATCGCAGCTCACAGAACTGCATGCGAATTGCACCGGTGTGAACCCCCCCCATGCTGCGTTCATACCTGCATGTTTCCTAAATGTGAAATGGAAACACAGAGAAATGGGTTTTGCAACGCGTTTCTGGAAACACTGCAATCATGGGTCGCGCTTGTGGCGCCAATAATTCTTAACGGCACCCAAAGCACGGATAGCAAACACGAGTTTAGCCTCGCTAAAACGCGCACTGAGAAAGCGCCCGGCGTTCCGTGACTGAAAAGGCTCTGAAGATGCTTTGGGGTGGCGTTTGTCGCTCGTAGGACACGACACCCGTTAACACGTGAAAAAACACGCCAAAAAAATCCCGCGTGTGGGAACAAACGCGTTTTCCTGCTACATTCAGGTGCGAATGCAGCATAAATATTGGCTGCTATGTTATTATTATTATTATTATTATTATTATTTTATTTTATTTTTTTTTTTTTTAAATGTGTTTTTATTAATATTTTCTTTCTGTTATACAAAAGTAACAATTTTATCATTTATTGAGTTGGACTTGGAGGCGGTGTTTGTTCAGATGTCCCCCTCCGAAGGGCTCGTTTACACCAGCTTTGGTCTCTGCATTTGGATTGCTCTTCAGTGAGAGCATCTGAGAGGCGGTGAGGATGGTGACAACAATGGACCACTTGTAGTCACCATTGGAATCCTGGCTGACAATGCAGGTGCCCAACTGGGAGGGCATTGTCACATTATAACCAGAAGTGCCTGAACAGGAGCCTTTATGGCAGGATCACCAGGGATTATTCTAATAAAAACTGCAGCTTTATAAATGCTGCAAATGTCTTTTGAATGGTAATTGGACTAGGTTTTCACAACTGTCCTCCATAGAGCAGTCAACAAGGGATATCTGTCCTACGTAGAGGAGTCGGCCAGTGAGTACCCCCCCCCCCCCTTCATGGAACAGTCTCCTGGGGATATCTGAATGCCCAAACATCCCAGTTTGTATACTAGATGCAGCCAGAATGTTACTGATGCTCGGAATTTTGATAGGTGCTAGATTTTACCAGTATTATATACTGGTGGCCGCCTGGCAGGTATTGCTGGCTTACCCGAGACATGGGGTCTAAGTGGCAGTCAGTCTTCACCAGAACTCCTGGAGTTGGAGATGGGCAACAGGCCTTAGCTGTCCCAGTTTGCTTCACTGCAGCTATCACTAGGTTGTGGTGGCAACTGCAGTACAAGATGGCAGGCAGGAGAGTAGTCCGGTCCAGGCATGATTCTTGGCAGGCAGAAGAGATGTTGGGTCCAAGCAAGGATCTTGGCAGGTAGAAAAGTAGTCGGGCCCAGGCAGGGGTCTTGGCAGGTAGAAGAGTAGTCGGATCCAGGCAGGTATCTTGACAGGCAGAAGAGTAGTCGGTTGTTGGCAGGGATCTTGGTAGGCAGAAGAGTAGTCGGTTGTAGGCAGGGATCTTGGTAGGCAGAAGAGTAGTCGGTTGTAGGCAGGGATCTTGGTAGGCAGAAGAGTAGTCGGTTGTAGGCAGGGATCTTGGTAGGCAGAAGAGTAGTCGGTTGTAGGCAGGGATCTTGGTAGGCAGAAGAGTAGTCGGGTCCAGGCAGGGATCTTGGCAGGCAAAAGAGTAGTTGGGTCCAAGCAGGGATGTTGGCAGGCAGAAGAGTAGTCGGGTCCAGGCAGGGGTCTTGGCAGGCAGAATAGTCGGGTCCAGGATTGTCTTGGCAGGCAGAGGAGTAGTCGGGGTCAACTCAGGTCCGCAACAGTCAGGTAATCTCACGGCACTAGGGCTTAAATACACTTTTGGTCAGAGGACATGCCCAGTGTTGATTCTGGGAACTTGTTCTGTGAACTTGGGAAGTCCTGACAACGATTGTAACTCTTTGGAAGGGATTCTGCAGGTACCATTGGAAGTACTGGCACAGATTCCACATAATTCTATTGGAAAAACTGGCAGGGATTTTGGAAGTGTTGTAAAAAGCCTCTACTTCCCGCTTTGTGGTGCTACATGGTGGTTGTGCTTTACCACTCTTAGTTTTTTTTCTTTCACAATGGAAGTTTAGAGTTGGCTGACCCACTAAAAACAATGCACTCCTTTTATATGGCTGATATTTTATCTCAGTAGCCGTTAAAGGAAATCTGCCTAGTCGAATAAAAATGATTATTATACTATTACTTCTGCCATGCTCCCTCGATTTCCCATTGCTCTGTGGGAATCCTAAG
>NW_027507786.1:11920394-11962851 GCF_037356315.1 Lithobates pipiens
CAGCGATTCTGCCTGCCCGTGAACGGGCCCCCTAATGTGCATTGTGCATAGGACAGCCTATTTATTTTGAATGAGATGCCCAACGACAAAGGGCCCCATAGAAGCTCCTGTACTTTTTTGAATTGCAGTGTAGCCCCGCTTTTCGGTGTGTTTACAACATGTTTGTTGCACGACAGAACATGCGGCAAGCGTGCACCTGCTATGCTTGTGCTGCCATTCACATTAATTGGCAATGCAGCCCGTTGCGTGTTTGCAGCATGTTTCTGAAACGCACGCCAAAGCAAGCATTTTCTGTGCAGTTTGTTGTGCGATCAGAAAAGTGACGATATGAAAGGTGGCTCAGCGCTCACCTCCGTGTTAAAAAAAAAAAAAAAAATGTGTGGCAGGATATCTGCGCTAGACCCCATAAACAAACAAAAACCGTGTATATATATATATATATATATATATATATATATATATATATATATATGTCGAATACATGTATAAAAGAAAAGGTGCTGCATCTAAAAAAAAAACAAAAATGAAATATTCAGTCCATAAACGTGTATAACTAATGTGCACTCCAACAAATCAAACGAGGAGGCATATACAAATGGGAGCATGCGATACAATAAAACCAATGGGCTCCACAAATGCAAAAATACAAACCGAAAACAAAAATTTATAAAAATGTGGTGTCAACAATCCGGACAATCAACAAACGATTTTTCTGTTCATCAAACAAAATGTTGTTTTGATGAACAGAAAAATCGTTTTGTCCTTCTGAGAAGTTCGTCCTGATTGGTCACATTGGAGCACTTTTTGGACTACGCATTTTTATCAATTTTTGTTTTCTGTTTTGCATTTGTGGAGCACATTGGTTTATTGTAGGGCATGCTGGCATTTGTATATGCCTCTTTGTTTTTTTGTTTTTTTTGGATTGCACATCTTTATTAGTTATACACGTTAAAGGGGTTGTAAAGCTTCGTGTTTTTTCACCCAATGCATCCTATACATTAACGTGAAAAAAACGCCTTGCACTCTCTGTCCCCCCCCGCTTTACTTACCTGAGCCTCGAATCTCCATGGGAGCGATCTCACGTTGCTTTCCCCCAGCTCTTGTGGGCTCTTTATTGGATGATTGATAGCAGCACAGCCATTGGCTCCCGCTGCTGTCAATGAAATCAATGGCGCGGCGGGGGGGGGGGGGGGGGTGAGGCCGTGTGGTACACTCGGCGGCTATGGCCGCCAAGTGTATCGCACGGGAGCGGGCGCCCACAACCTAACCCCCTTGGGAGAGCACTTCCCAGAAGGGTATTGGCTCATGCGGGGAGGAGCCGAGACAGCCGCCGAGGGACCCCAGAAGACGAGGATTGGGGTCACTTTGTGCAAAACGCACAGTGGAGGTATGATATATGTTTTTTTTTTTTATTTAAACTTTTACAAGTTTAAGTATCTTTTTCAGAATTTTTTTTTTTCTTTTTTCCTTAACGTCTTCCCCCTGCCACCTCCCGGCCCTTTAAGTGGAACGAAATGCCAGGAGGTGTAGGCAGAGGCAGGCATTCCAATTAAGTGACTGCTGTGATTGCCTGTCAGAGCAATCACATGATCTGTCCTATCAGTTCATCCCTCACACTTATTACCTTTTTTTGTTCTGCCAGCCCCTCCTTATTACATTGTAAGCTCCCAGGATGGTGCTTTGGGTGCAAAGCCAAAAAGAAGAGCTTTGTACTGGAGAAAGAGCGCTGGACTCCACAGACCATGGCGTCCATGAAACAATAACTACGGATTAGAAATAGAGTGTAGTTAGTCAGGATAGAGACCCTTTCAGCATTATAGTCAGGAGCCAATGAACCAATGTATCCAAATATGTACAATGGACAGGAACACAGATTAACTGTCCATTCGGTCAAAGGGTATAAACTGAAAATCCCCTAAATCAATGGTCCTCAACCAATGGGCCCATTACCCTCTCTCTGCTGGGCCGCCACCTCCCTCCTCCTTGGCCTCCAGTCAGCTGCAGGCCCCTTAACCTGCCACAGTTCCTCCCGGTTCCCATAGTGCCACTCGGCTTCCCATATTGGGCCATAGTGCCCCTGAGCCCCCCACAGTGCCCCCTGAGAGCCCTCAGCCCCCCACAGTGCTGTCCAACCCCCCACAGTGCCCCCTGAGAGCCCTCAGCCCCCCACAGTGCTGTCCAACCCACCACAGTACCCCCTGAGAGCCTTCGGCCCCCCACAGTGCTGTCCAACCCACCACAGTGCCCCCTGAGAGCCCTCAGCCGCCCACAGTGCTGTCCAACCTGCCACAGTGCCCCCTGAGAGCCCTCGGCCCCCCACAGTGCTGTCCAACCCACCACAGTGCCCCCTGAGAGCCCTCGGCCCCCCACAGTGCTGTCCAACCCGCCACAGTGCCCCCTGAGAGCCCTCAGCCCCCCACAGTGCTGTCCAACCTGCCACAGTGCCCCCTGAGAGCCCTCGGCCCCCCACAGTGCTATCCAACCCGCCACAGTGCCCCCTGAGAGCCCTCTGCCCCCCACAGTGCTGTCCAACCCGCCACAGTGCCCCCTGAGAGCCCTCGGCCCCCCACAGTGCTGTCCAACCCGCCACAGTGCCCCCTGAGAGCCCTCAGCCCCCCACAGTGCTGTCCAACCTGCCACAGTGCCCCCTGAGAGCCCTCGGCCCCCCACAGTGCTGTCCAACCCACCACAGTGCCCCCCTGAGAGCCCTTGGCCCCCCACAGTGCTGTCCAACCCACCACAGTGCCCCCTGAGAGCCCTTGGCCCCCCACAGTGCTGTCCAACCCACCACAGTGCCCCCTGAGAGCCCTCGGCCCCCCACAGTGCTGTCCAACCCACCACAGTGCCCCCTGAGAGCCCTCAGCCCCCCACAGTGCTGTCCAACCTGCCACAGTACCCCCTGAGAGCCCTCGGCCCCCCACGGTGCTGTCCAACCCACCACAGTGCCCCCTGAGAGCCCTCAACCCCCCACAGTGCTGTCCGGCCTCCCGCAGTACCCCCCCAGCCTCCTGTAGTTTCTTCCATATTGCCCCCAATCCCCCAACAGTGTCCCACAAAAGCCATCCAAAGAAAGCAAGATTCGGGAACGCTCACGGCAAATTGAATTATGTTTATCCGGCCAATGACCATTTTCCAAGCAACCAGCTCACTTTACTTATTGCTCGGGACACGATCCTTGGCAAGATAAACTATCCATTGTTTGTTTTTACCTTTTTGTTTGGCTGCAAATAAAGAAACGGGATGTTGTTAGCGCTCCCGGATCTTATTTTCTTCCAATTGTTTTGATCGTTTCACACTCCATCCAAAACCAAGGAAAATGTTGGCATTGGATACACTTTTTAATACAAACTGTTTTATGTTGTTCTTGAAATTTGTCAATTTTAACATTATTTTTCCAATAATCTCCACACACTAGAAATCTGATGGGTTATTCAGTCTGTGGTTAGCTAGTTAGACCTGTAATCCATAACTAACATGTTTCAGACATGAGGAGCTTGAATGAAAGGCAATGGGGCATCTTTAAGGTGGACAGGGAGGACTGCAACAGTGGGATAATAGTCATTAATGCCCCGTACACACGAGCGGATTTTTCTTGGATGTTTTTTCCGATGAAATTCCGCTCAAGCTTGGCTTGCATGCACACGGTCACACAAACGTTCTCTGAACTTTCCACCGTCAAGAACGCGATGATGTACAACACTACGACGAGCCGAGAAAATTAAGTTCGATGCTTCCAAGCATGCGTCGAATTGTTTCCGAGCATGCATAGGAATTTTGCGCATCTGAATTGCTACAGACGATCGGAATCAGAACTTTTTCCGACAGAAAAATTGAGAACATGCTCTCAATCTTTTGCTGGCTGGAATTCGGCCAGCAAAAGATTGAGAGCATGTTCTCAATTTTTCGGTCCGATGGAGCATACACACGGTCGCATTTTCCGACCAAAAGCTCTCATCGTGTGTACGCGGCATTAGGCTGCATTTACACTTCAGCATTTTGAATCGCAGATTTGAACTTTTTTGAGCGACGTGTTTCCTGTGAAGCGGGTTGCTGCGATTGCAGAAACGATTTATCGCGTAACAGCCATGGCAGGCCCACACTGCGATTTTGAGGTGTCTTTCAAATGAATGGCATCTCAAATGCGAGTCCCGCGATTTTGTCATTCGCACATCGGCGCTTTCAAAACGCGGGAAGAATCGCTCCAAATCTGCCCACGATTCAAAACGCTGAAGTGTGAATACAGCCTCAAAGATCAATGTGCAGGTTTGGGGTGAGAGGTGACACAGCAAGCTGCAGAGCAACTTTGGTTACACACCATACAGGATAGACAGGCTTTGTGTACACACTATACATGAAAGGGGGGAAGTGGAGTTGCCATGTATGCCAAAGATACCATTAAAAGGAAAAAATTAACTACTTGAAGCCCTCTAAGCCCTTGTACACACGGTCGGAATGTGTCCTATCGGACCGTGTTGTTGGATAATCCGACTGTGTGTGGTATGCATCGGACTGATTCCGTCTGAATCTCCGTCGGACCCAAATTTCCAACTTGTCGGAAATATTTCCCGACCAACTGGTTCGATCGGACATACTCCGATCATGTGTAGAGAATTTTGATCGGACCAAGTGCCACGCATGCTCAGATCAAATTCCTACATCAAAGCTATTGGCTACTAGCCTGAACGTAGTCCCATTGTAACGAAATTACGTCATCACATTCTGAATGATCGGATTTTTCAACAACTTTTTCCGACCGTGTGTATGCAACAGTTTCGGACAAGATCCGACAGACAAAATCCGACGGATTTGGTTGTCGAAATCTCCAACCGTGTATACAGGGGCTTAGACTTCCTACAGACCAAAGAGGGACCTTTACATAGAATTGGTGTAATATCCTGACACCCCTGGACAGTTTGAGGAATGTGATAACCTGAGCATTGGTGAGATAACTCAAATGAAAATGAAGGGAAAGGTTTTATGTATGAGGGACTTCAACCCGCTGAACAGTAATTGGAGTTTTCAAATTGCACTTCTAAACAGGATCAGAGATTACATTCTAGGTCTAAAGCCAGAGGAGATCATATTTTATACTTGCATGCAGAGGAGATTACATTGTAGGCCTACAACGAGATGAGATCATATTCTAGATCTAGATCTAGATCTACACCAGAGGAGATGGTATCCTAGACCTACAAGCAGAGGAGATGGTATCCTAGACCTACAAGCAGAGGAGATGGTATCCTAGACCTACAAGCAGAGGAGATGGTATCCTAGACCTACAAGCAGAGGAGATGGTATCCTAGACCTACAAGCAGAGGAGATGGTATCCTAGACCTACAAGCAGAGGAGATGGTATCCTAGACCTACAAGCAGAGGAGATGGTATCCTAGACCTACAAGCAGAGGAGATGGTATCCTAGACCTACAAGCAGAGGAGATTTTATTCTAGGCCTTCAGGCAGAGGAAATCATATTCTGGACCTACAACCAGAAGAGAGCATATTCTAGACCAGTGGTATCCAGACTGTGGACTGCGGGCCGGATGCAGCCCTTTGCTTCCCTTTATGCAGCCCTTGGGGCACTATTCCTCATACTATTTCTCCTGCTAACACCAACAATATGGCATATAATTCTTCCCACTTCCACTGACGCCAACAATGGGGCATCATTTCTCCCATTGACACCAATGATGGGGTACAATTCCCCTCACTGATACGAACGATAGGGCACCATTCCACCCATTGACACCAGTGATGCTGCAATAGTCCCCCAATTTATCACCAATGATGGGGGGGGCGGCACTAATCCTCCCACAGATACCATCAATAGGGCTCTATTGCTTCAATCAATATCAATGATGGAGTACTATTCCACTTCCTAATGAATACTGCAATATTAATGTAATTTTCTTACGCCTAAGCCTGACACATTGTTGCTCCCACTGACACTGGGGCATTTTCTACTTCAACTGGCCGCAGTCCAGCCCCCTGAAGTATGAAGGACAATAAACTGGCCCTTGGTTTAGAAAGTTTGGGGACCTCTGATCTATAACCAGAGGGGATAGTATTTTAGGCCTTCAGCCAGAGGAAATCATATTCTAGACCTAGAACCAGAGGAGAGTATATTCTAGGCTTTCAACCAGAAGGGATCTAAGCCTTCAAACAAAGGAGATCGTAATCTAGACCTTCAACCATAGGAGAGTGTATGCTAGACCTTCAACCATAGGAGAGTGTATTCTAGACCTTCAACCATAGGAGAGTGTATTCTAGACCTTCAACCATAGGAGAGTGTATTCTAGACCTTCAACCATAGGAGAGTGTATTCTAGACCTTCAACCATAGGAGAGTGTATTCTAGACCTTCAACCATAGGAGAGTGTATTCTAGACCTTCAACCATAGGAGAGTGTATTCTAGACCTTCAACCATAGGAGAGTGTATTCTAGACCTTCAACCATAGGAGAGTGTATTCTAGACCTTCAACCATAGGAGAGTGTATTCTAGACCTTCAACCATAGGAGAGTGTATTCTAGACCTTCAACCATAGGAGCGTGTATTCTAGACCTTCAACCATGGGAGAGTGTATTCTAAACCTTCAACCATGGAAGAGTGTAATTCTAGACCTTCAACCATGGGAGAGTGTATTCTAGACCTTCGAACCATGGGAGAGTGTATTCTAGACCTTTGAACCATGGGAGAGTGCATTCTAGACCTTTGAACCATGGGAGAGTGTATTCTAGACCTTTGAACCATGGGAGAGTGTATTCTAGACCTTTGAACCATGGGAGAGTGTATTCTAGACCTTTGAACCATGGGAGAGTGTATTCTAGACCTTTGAACCATGGGAGAGTGTATTCTAGACCTTTGAACCATGGGAGAGTGTATTCTAGACCTTTGAACCATGGGAGAGTGTATTCTAGACCTTTGAACCATGGGAGAGTGTATTCTAGACCTTCGAACCATGGGAGAGTGTATTCTAGACCTTCGAACCATGGGAGAGTGTATTCTAGACCTTCGAACCATGGGAAAGTGTATTCTAGACCTTCGCACCATAGGAAATCATGTTCTAGGCCTTTAACCATAGGATATTGTATTTTAGACCTACAAATAGAGTAAATCATATTCTATAACTACAAATCGAGGAGATCATATTCTACACTTAAAACAAATTGAGGCCTGTTCTAGGCCTACAACTGGAGGAGATCATATTCTCAAACTACAACCAGAGGAGATCAAATTCTAGGCCTTCAACCGCAACCAGATTTCATATTTCAGGCCTAGTACTGGCACTGCACCACTGCTAAATGAGTGGCCAGCTGAGTCACCCTAGGTTCTGGTCAGCTTCTCTGCCCCTGGTGGGAACAGATTCCTAAGTCATGACACCAGGGTTCTAACTGAACTCGGGGTATAGATGGTGGATCATTTAACTGATCTCTTTCATCATCTTCTAATGGAAGAAGTTCCCCATGACTGGCAGACAGGTGCACCCATTGACAAGCAGGGCATTAAGGAAGCAGCTGACAACTACAGGCCAGTGAGTTCACCATCCGTAGTAGTAACATAAATCGAATATCTCCTAAAAACATAATCTAAAAACGCACAATGATCCAAAGCAGCGTGGCTTTCCTGATGTCACCATAACCTGGTTGAATTTTTTGACATAACGCGTGTTTTGGAACAGGGCAGTGCTGTTGACACAGCCGGGAAATAGGGCAGTGCTGTTGACACAGCCGGGAAATAAATCTTGATTTCAACAAAGGCTTTCATACAATTCCACACAATGTATACATAAAGATTTAGAAGAAAGCACTTAACCCTTGGATGGTGCAGTGGATAGGTAGCTGGCTGAAGGATAGATATCGAAGTGTGGTCCTTAATGGGGTTTATACAGAACAGAGACCAATATGGTCAAAGTAGTTCAACATTTCTAAATAGTAATGCATTTAGGAGAAAATTAATACTCTAATGGAGTATAATACTTGGGGGTACAGTGTTGGCCAGAACTACAAACAAAAGAAAGGAGGTCCTGATTCCTCTATATACAGTGTCTCACAAAAGTAAGTACACCCCTCACATTTTTGTAAATCTTTTCTTCTATCTTTTCATGTGACAACACTGAAGTGTAAATTTCCTGTCCCCTCAAAATAACTCATCACACAGCCATTAATGTCTAAACCGCTGGCAACAAAAGTGAGTACACCCCTAAGTGAAAATGTCCAAATTGGGCCCAAAGTGTCAATATTTTGTGTGGCCACCATTATTTTCCAGCACTGCCTTAACCCTCTTGGGCATGGAGGTCACCAGAGCTTCACAGGTTGTCACTGGAGTCCTCTTTCACTCTTGATTTTGTGAGATACTGTAGATCGTTATATCACTAAAGGCGTCACAAACAGGAGGAAGAAGGTTCTAATTCCTCTGTATAGATCTAGAGAGATCAGATTACATACACCGATATCATTTCACTCATCTCTAGCTTGTTTTACACCAATATGTTTGATCCAGAACTCGCTGCACAATCCAGATTTCCATTGGCAGAACGAAAAAATTAGTTTTTGGTTTGTTTCTTTTCATTTATTCGTTTTCAGTTTTTTTTTTTTTTTTTTTTTTTATTAAGATTTGAATTTGCATTTATTCTATTCAAGTTTCCGAAGACAGTTACATTCTTTCTATTCTATTGTTTTTTTTTTTTTCTATTTTCATATATATATATATATATATATATATATATATATATATATATATATATATATATATATATATATATATATATATATATATATATATATATATATATATATATATATAATTTTTTTTTTTTTTCTTGTCTAATCTATTTATAATTCAAATTTCGGAAGACGACAATAGGCGGTTATATTACTATTTTATTTTGTTCTATTCTATTGTATTTTTTTCTATTCTATTTTCTGTTCTATTCCTTTAATTCATATTCTATTTTACTCTTATATTCTCTTAATACTCTTATATTTATATAATTATATATATATATATATATAGATATATATGTATATGTGTGTGTGTGTATGTATATGTGTGTGTGTGTGTGTGTGTGTATGTATGTATATATATATATATATATATATATATATATGTGTGTATATATATATGTGTGTATATATATATATATATATATTATAATATAATATAATATATATTTCTCTTAATACTCTTCTTTAATTTTCTATTCTGTTCTATTCTGTTTTACTTTGTGTAGTCTATTCTTTTCTGTTCTGTTTTAGTCTATTCTTTTCTACTCTATGCTGTTAGTTTATTTTTTGCTCTATTCTTTTATATTCTATTCCTCCTATTTTATTCCATTCTCATTTTCTTTTCTTTTCTAGTCTATTCTTTTCTATTCTTTTTTATTTTCAGTTCTGTTTTATTCTATTCTTGTTTTCAAATTTGATTTTAAATTCCAATCCAATTCAAATTTAAGTTTTTTTTTTTTTTAGTTCATTTAGTTTATTTTTTTTGATTCTTTTAAATTTGTTACTATTGTAATTCGGAAATTTTGGATACATCCGAATTTCCAAATAACGAAAAATTCCTCCGAACTGAACGAAACGAAACAAACTGCAGATGTCTGTTATTGGTTGAAGCTGCTGAGGAAGGCGGAGCTGAAATTTGTCAGGTAACGTGGCAGAACATTCAGTAATGTCTTTTTTTTTTTTTTTTTCCTCCAGGCTGGCTTTATCCGGGTGGATCACGATTACGTGGTGAAGTCTGCACAGCTGGCGAAGTCGGGGGGCTGCAAACACTTCAATCTGGAATCGTCAAAGGGAGCCAACAAAGAGAGCAGCTTCCTCTACCTCCGGGTGAAGGTCAGCTGACTGCGAAACGACCAATGCTGTTTCATTCGATTTTTTTAGAGAATTCTTCCCCTTCCCTCTGATGGTGTTTGTATATGTGGTAGCATTCTCATACTGTCTAGGTGTAGAGCCGGCAACGCTTTGCGTGGGAGCGCCCTGAATTGTGCGCGCCCCTAGCGCTGCGGCCTCCACCGCTGGCAAGTGGATAGGATGGGGTCTTGATCATGTGGTTAGTATGACGGCCAATCACAGTGATCACATGATTTGGACCCCACCTGCTTGGCCCCCTGATGTTAAAAATCCCCTTAAACGCCTTCCTGCCCAGACCAATTTTGAGCTTTCAGCGCTGTCGCACTTTGACAATTGCGCGGTCATGCTACACTGTAACCAAATGAAATTTTTATCATTTTTTTCCCACAGATAGAGCTTTCTTTTGGTGGTATTTGATCACCTCTAAGGTTTTTATTTTTTGCTAAACAAATAAATAAAAAAAGACAGAAAATTTTGAAAAAAAAATCCGGGCTCTCCTGTGCGAAGTTACGTACGGATATGCGATTTCGCTCTTCCGTGTCAGCTGTGCCACCAGCGACCAGATCCCTCCCCTGTGATTGGCCACAACGGGAGCCAATGAGAGGGTCCCGACCAGAGGCAGAACGGCGGTCTGTAAACAAGGCAGACCGCCATTCTGTGACAAGGGAAGACAGAGATCCTGTGTTTCTGCTAAGCAGGGACAGGGATCTCTGTCCTCTCAAAGTCAAAGACCCCCCCCCCCCACACACACAGTTTGGGGATCGATAAAAAGACGCACCCCCCCCCCAAGCCTAAAAGTACAATGGATGTCCCGGAGCTCGCAGAGGGCACAGGGAAGCCGGGGATATTAATTGTCAGAACCTGATATTAATATATTTATTTTCTTTTTGTCAGGGAGAGGTTGAAGCTGAAGTAGAAGAAATAGGATTTGAACGATACACCATCTTCAGACCAGCGTGAGTATGGAAGTGGGGGGAGCTGAGCTGCTTAGTCACAGCTGGGAGGGGGGAACTGATCTGCAGCATTTCTAATGGGAAGAGGGGTCTGCTGAGTCTCTGCTGGGAGGGGGGAGCTGAGCTGCTTAGTCACAGCTGGGAGGGGGGGGGGGGGTGAGCTGAGCTGCTTGGTCACAGCTTGGAGGGGGGGAGCTGAGCTGCAGCATTTCTAATGGGAAAAGGGGTCTACTGAGTCACTGCTGGGAGGGGGGAGCTGAGCTGCTGATTCACAGCTGGGAGAGGGGAAAATGAGCTGCAGAATTTTTACTGGGAAGAGCAAGCTGCTGAATCACTGCTGAGGGAGAGCTGAGCTGCTGAGTCACTGATGGTAGGAGGGAGTTGAGCTGCTGAGACACTTTGGAGGAGAAGCAAGGGGGAGTCACTTCTTTGAGGGGGAAATTTAATTGGTCTGTCACTGCTGGGGGCGGGGGAGGGGGTAGATGAATTTCTGGGCCAGTGCTGGGTTGAGGAAGCTGTGTGGCCAGCGCGGGGAAACCGAGTTGCTCTGTCAATGCTGAGGGGAGGAGCTGAACTTCTGGGTTGAGGGAGCTGAGTGGCCAATCATTACTTGGAAGGGGGAGCTGAGCTGCTGAGTCACTTTGGAGGAGAAGCATTGGGAAGTTGAGCTGCTGAGTCACAGTTGGGAGGGGAAGCTGAGCCTCAGCATTTCAACTCGGAGGAGGGGGATCTGCTGAATCACTGCTGGGAGGGAGAGCTGAGCTGCTGAGACACTTTGGATAAGAAGCAAGGGGAGAGTCGGAGCTGCGGGGTCACTGCTGGGAGGGGGAAACTGAGCTGCAACATTTTTATTGGGAAGAGCAGGGGAAACCGAGTTGCTCTGTCATTGCTGAGGGGAGGAGCTGAGCTTCTGGGTCAGTTCTGCGTTGAGAGAGCTGAGTGGCCGGATCATTACTTGGAGGGTGGAGCTGAGCTGCTGAGTCACTTTGGAGGAGAAGCATTGGGAAGTTGAGCTGCTGAGTCACAGTTGGGAGGGGAAGCTGAGCCTCAGCATTTCTACTGGGAGGAGGGGGATCTGCTGAATCACTGCTGGGAGGGAGAGCTGAGCTGCTGAGACACTTTGGATAAGAAGCAAGGGGAGAGTCGGAGCTGCTGGGTCACTGCTGGGAGGAGGAAACTGAGCTGCAACATTTTTATTGGGAAGAGCAGGGGAAACCGAGTTGCTCTGTCATTGCTGAGGGGAGGAGCTGAGCTTCTGGGTCAGTTCTGCGTTGAGAGAGCTGAGTGGCCGGATCATTACTTGGAGGGTGGAGCTGAGCTGCTGAGTCACTTTGGAGGAGAAGCATTGGGAAGTTGAGCTGCTTAGTCACATTTGGGAGGGAAAGCTGAGCCTCAGCATTTCTACTGGGAGGAGGGGTCTGCTGAGTCACTGCTGGGAGTGGGAGCTGAGCTGCTGAGACACTTTGGAGGAGAAGCATTGGGAAGTTGAGCTGCTGAGTCACTTGAGGGACTACAATGCTTCTGTTGTAAACTGTAATGTCCGTGGCCTGGCCACGTTCCGAATGCAGCCTACCTTTAACCCAGCTTCCTTCTGCTCTCTGTACAGCGTACTTCTTTGTGACCGGCAAGAGTCACGCCCAGCTGAGTGGTTTACGAGGAAGATGATGGTCCCCATCTCCTACATGTTTCCTACCGCATACTCCGTGCCCATCACCACCCTGGTGAAAGCCATGCTGAATAACGCCATCATCCCGAGTGAGAAGAAGGTGGAGCTTCTGGAAAACAAAGCCATTCACAACCTGGGGAAACTGGGGGGAGAGAAGAGCTAGAGGTCACGAGCGAGGGATTGGGGGTAGATCCTCTGCCATCAGCCACACTGAGGCATTATGGGTACATGACTTGAGCGTGACAATGAGGAATAACTTTTGCTGCACCAAAGGGATTATGGGTACAAGTCTAGTCTGGGTGACATTTTGGGATTGTGGCTACACGTGGCCTCGTGGTGCTCTGGTGTTGACGCCCTTTTATACAAGCTCCGCCCCTTGTGGCATGCGCACGTGCTTATTGCTGGTAAGCACTATTGATAAAACTTATTATCTTGCTTCTTTTAAATTGCACTCTCTTAAGGACAAAAGGAAAGAGGTGGCCTTATGATTGAACTGTAGTGAGTCTTCTGACTCCTCTACATTACTTCTGCTTTTATTTGCCGGGTTTGGCCCACAGATGCCCAGAGGTGAAATTAAATTAAAAAAATATTCTTGTTTCTAAATGTTGTGGCTTTGGTGCTACCCAGTGCCGTGCCCAGTCCATGTTGCAGGGATGGCCAGGGTGGGGCCCATCCTGTCAGTGGTGCTAAGGATAATTTTTTTTTTTTAAAGGGGAAGCACACTCTAAAACGAGAAGCATTTATTATTTTTTGCCCCCTGACTTGCCTAACCCCCCTCTACAGATGCTTGCTTACTTTCATCCAACTTTTTTTTTTTTTTTACATTAAGCGCCACAAGTCTTCACTACCCTGGCCAACCCCTGCGCGTTACGTCCTCATAGACTTCTAATTCGATTGTCTTTGGCCTTTGGGACAGCCCCAGAGGAGTCTACAGGGCACTTGCTGGGCATTTGCAAGGTGCAGTCAGAACAGTGAAGACTGCTGGATGTAAGCAAACGGAGGAACTGCAGTCAGATGGAGTTAAGTGTGTGTAGTGGCGGCTGATGCTCAAATTTTTTTTTTTTTTGGGGGGGGGGGGGGGGTGTCGCAAACAATTCTGAAAAAAAAACCATCAATTTCAGCCTCAATGCAGCCTCACTGTACCATCAATTGCAGCCTCAATGCAGCCTCACTGTACCATCAAGTGCAGCCTCACTGTACCATCAAGTGCAGCCTCACTGTACCATCAAGTGCAGCCTCACTGTACCATCAAGTGCAGCCTCACTGTACCATCAAATGCAGCCACTGTGCCCCATAAAATGCAGCCAGTGTGCCCATCAATTGCCAGCCACTGTGCCTTCAAACGCCGCCACTGTGCCCATCAATTGCTCCCACTGTGCCCCATAAAACGCAGCCACTGTGCCATATGAAATGCTGCCACTGTGCCCCCCCCCCCCGCCCGCCATCTGCACTTGCCTGTCTCAGTGGGACAGCTCCTCGACGTCTTCTCCCTTCCTCTCTTCCCGTCCTCTGCTATGATTGGATGCCTGGCATCCAATCACAGTGCCTGTCATTTCAGCCAGTCAGGTGACGGGTAACAGATCCGAGCACCTGATTGGCGGAGAGGTGGTTTACTGTTAGGAAAGTGAATATTCACTCGCTTTTCTAACACAGCAGAGTGACCTGAGAGATCCCAGCATGGTCACTTTTTTTTATGCCTATTGGAGCCTATGGCTCCAATCAGGTGCTTCAAACCCCCCCCCCCGCCGCTGTAATTCAGGCACCCTGCGCCCGAAAAGGGGCCGGGCGCCTGAATAGGGGGGTGGCAGCGGCGGCCATAGTTAGATTTGTGCAATGCATGAATCTATATATTGGTGTTAGAGGGGGGGTGGCTGCAGAGAGGGGGCGGCGCCCTTATAGACGCACCGCCACTGAGTATGCATCTGTGAAGGGGAAGGGATGGGTTAGGTCGGGTCTTTGGGGTCTGGGGGGGGGGGGGCAAAAAGGAAAAATGCACTTTATTTTCAGGCGTACTTACCCTTTAAGTGCTTTAACCACTTGGGATCCGCGCTATTGCAAAATGACGGCAATAGCGCGGACCCACATTTTCGGGACTACGTCTATTGACGTAGTCCCGGTTACGAGCGGCCTGCGCGCGCTCTGTGATCGGCGAGTCCGTGAGACTCGCCTGATCACCGATCCGTGTAAGGGGTCGATCCCGACCCCTTATCACGTGATCAGCTGTCAGCCAATGACAGCTGATCATGTGATAAAACGGAGCCGGTAATCGGCTAGTATTCCTCCTCGCGCTTACAGCGCGAGGAGAAAAAAAAAAAGCCGATCGCCGGCGGCCGTGTTCGGGACATCAGTCCCGATCACGGCCAGCAATTTAAAAGGACACCTGCCCCCTGCCAGTGCCCACCTGCCACCCGCAGTGCCATCCTGAAATAAAGTAAGTGCCCCCCTGTCAGTGCCACCCAGCAGTGCCCATAGTGCCCACAGTGCCACCCAGCAGTGCCCACAGTGCCACCCAGCAGTGCCCACAGTGCCACCCACAGTGCCACCCAGCAGTGCCACCCACAGTGCCACCCAAAATCTGCCTCAGGTGCTGCACCCCAGTGCCGCCCATCAGTGCCCAGCAGTGCCGCCCATCAGTGCCCAGCAGTGCCGCCCATCAGTGCCCAGCAGTGCCACCTATCAGAGCCACCTATCAGTGCCACCTATCAGTGCCCATCAGTCCCATCTATCTGTGGTACCTATCAGTGCCCATCCGTGCCACCCATCCGTGCCACTTATCCGTGCCACCCATCCGTGCCATCTTATCTGTGCCCATCTTTGCCCATCAGTGCCGCCTTATCTGTGCCCATCGGTGCCGCCTTATCTGTGCCTATTAGTGCCGCCTTAACTATGCCTATCAGTGCCCACCAGTGCAGCCTATCAGTGCCCACCAATGCAGCCCATCAGTGCCCACCAATGCAGCCCATCAGTGCCCACCAATGCAGCCTATCAGTGCCGCCTAATCAGCGCACTTCAATGAAGGAGAAAAATGACCCGTTTGCAAAATTTTATAACAAACTATTAAAACATGATTTTTTTTTTTTTTTTTTTTTGCATCTTTTTTTGTTTGTTTAGCAAAAAATAAAACTCCGAGCTGTAACTAAATACCACCAAAAGAAAGCTCTATTTGTGGGAAAAAAATGATAAAAATTTCATTTGGGTACAGTGTTGTATGACCGCGTAATTGTCACTCAAAGTGCATCAGCGCTGAAAGCTGAAAATTGGTCTGGGACTGAGGGGGGTTTAAGTGCCCAGTAAGCAAGTGGTTAAAAACATTTTGCTTTATTGCTGGTATCCATCTCTCATCAGAGGGGAATCTGCCCCAGATCACTTATAGCAAATATAACACTGAAGGGAAATGCCACCAGGGGGCGTCTCCTGTGATCGGGAATGTTCTGTTTTTAATTCTGTGGACCCCGCCCGTCCAGACAGTGTGGCCACCTGCTGACCGGGCACTGTCCACAAGCAGCTTAACTCTTCAGTAGGAGTGTACAGGGATTAGCACAGCTGTCAGGTTTGTGCCCCCCCTACCCCCATCAGGCAGATTCATCCTCTCTATTCATCCTGGTGACCCCCTACCCTGTTACCCTGAAAATAAGACCTAGCGTTATTGTCAGTGATGGCTGCAATATAAGCCCTACCCCCCAAAAATAAGCCCTACCCTGTTTCCCCAAAAATAAGCCCTACCCTGGAAATAAGACCTACAAGGACTTTAACTAGGGAGTTTTTTTCGGGGGTAGGGCTTATATTGCAGCCATCACCGACAATCACTCTAGGTCTTATTTTTGGGGGAAACAGGGTATCACTGAAAGGGGGAAAAAAAACTAATTGTGGGTTGTCACCAGAACAGAAGATAGAGGGGGGGAATCCTTCCAATGGGGACACAAGTTCTGGTGACTCCTCACTGATATAAATACAAAGAATTACCGCTCTAAGGTAATGACTTCTCCCAAAACAGCTGTCGCCACAACCCCACAGGGTGCCGGCTCTGTTTGCAAAAGGAACTGAAGTAGAAAAGATGTAGCTGGATAGCCGCACTCCGAATTATTCAACTTTATTTCAAAAATGTAATTAAAATCATAGCATCTAGGCTGGTAAACAGACTAACTGCACAGCCGGCGGCTATCCAGCTACATCTTTTCTACTTCTGGTGACTCCTCACTATGGAGGGATTTCCTCTCACTTCCTGTTGCGGCTCGGGGGGGGGGGGGGACAGGAAGTGAAGGGAAATCTCCCCCAGTGGGGGAAGCAGAAGGGGGGGGGGGGAGGGGTTATAACTCCTCCTCCTCTCTCCATCCAAGACCAAAACCTTTCGCCTTTCGGGTTCTATTGTAAAGAACGAACGATTACAATCAAAAACGGTTCTTGGTGTGTGTGGCCAACCTTCCTCATCCCCGGACGTCCGGGTGCCTTTATTTTTTAATTTACTATTTTTGTGAAGGGATTTCAGGAAGAATTAATTTTATTGTTTAGAATATATGAATGTATAATAAATATGGAATATGTGTGTTTTTTTTTTTTTTTTTTTTCTTTTCTTGATTTTTATGGTATAAAGGGATTGGAAGAAGAAACAATTTATTGTCAGAATATATAAATAAATTATATATATATGGAATTTATAACGTGGAAATAAAATAAACGCCTAAAATCCTTCAGTCTTGCAGTAAGTTATTGAGAAAAAATAAATAAAAAATCCCCTTCTGAGCATGCTCACTGATAGGAGGAAATCTCTCGGGATGCTCCATGCCGGGTCTGTTTATAAAACATTCGTTGGACGAATATCCTAAACATTCCTTCCAGCCGAGCTGAATGTCACCTTTTGCACAGATTAAAGTGGTTGTAAACCCACCAAGGCAGCCAGTGAGGTGACCGGCCTCAGGTGATGCACAGAGATGAAACAAATCCCCCTACGTAAGTTGTACCTGCAGCCTTCTCTTCTCTACAGACGTTCAAAGACCAGAATTTATACAGCTTGTCTGAGCTTTCAGAAAACAGGAGACGGGGAGCTGAAGTTGCACTCAGTGAGAGCTGATTGGGGGGAAGGGACACCGCACCCCCTTCCACGGCACATAGGAACAGAGCTGAGGCTGTCAATCGTGGGCTGTGTGCCTGGAGCTCCCTCTCCCCCATCAACTTTTTGTCTCCTGGTGTCAGGACAATGTGTCAGAAGGGACTCATGAGGATAGCAAAGGAAGGGGGCAGCAGACAGGAATTACACTTAGTGCTCTGGATTGAGAAAAGCACACTATAGAGCAATGGTCTGCAAACTACAGCCGGGGGCCAGATGTGGCCTTTTTCCTGCCTATATCCAGCCCTTGGGGTCCAGTTCCTCCCACTGACCCCAATGATGGGACACTATTCCTCCCACTGACCCCAATGATGGGACACTATTCCTCCCACTGACCCCAATGATGGGGCACTATTCCTCCCACTGACACCAATGATGGGGCACTATTCCTCCTACTGATACCAATGATGGGGCACTATTCCTCCCACTGACCCCAATGATGGGACACTATTCCTCCCACTGACCCCAATGATGGGGCACTATTCCTCCCACTGACACCAATGATGGGGCACTATTCCTCCCACTGGCACCAATGATGGGACACTATTCCTCCCACTGACCCCAATGATGGGGCACTATTCCTCCCACTGACACCAATGATGGGGCACTATTCCTCCCACTGGCACCAATGATGGGGCACTATTCCTCCTACTGATACCAATGATGGGGCACTATTCCTCCCACTGACCCCAATGATGGGACACTATTCCTCCCACTGACCCCAATGATGGGGCACTATTCCTCCCACTGACACCAATGATGGGGCACTATTCCTCCCACTGGCACCAATGATGGGGCACTATTCCTCCTACTGATACCAATGATGGGGCACTATTCCTCCCACTGACCCCAATGATGGGACACTATTCCTCCCACTGACCCCAATGATGGGGCACTGTTCCTCCCACTGACACCAATGATGGGGCACTATTCCTCCTACTGATACCAATGATGGGGCACTATTCCTCCCACTGACACCAATGATGAGGCACTATTCCTCCTACTGATACCAATGATGGGGCACTATTCCTCCCACTGACCCCAATGATGGGACACTATTCCTCCCACTGACCCCAATGATGGGGCACTATTCCTCCCACTGACACCAATGATGGGGCACTATTCCTCCAAATGACACCAATGATGAGACATTCTTTACTCCCATTGATTCCAAGGCATTTCCCACAAGGCATTGTTCATATTTGATGTCTGAGGTTTACATCCACTTTAACTCCTGTATCACCAGCTCCATCTAGTGGTCAAAATGTGATATATTTTCTCATTGAGACATTTCAGAAAGCAATACTGGATTTTGACCACTAGTTGGAGCTGGTGATGCAGAAGTTAATCTATTCAAAAACATACGGTAAAATGTACAGTCTGCACAAATGTTTTATAAATAGATTCCAATGCGTGTGCATATATATATATATATATATATATATATATATATATATATATATAGTATCTGACAAAAGTAAGTACACCCCTCACATTTTTGTAAATATTTTCTTCTATCTTTTCATGTGGCAACACTGAAGAAATGACACTTGTCTACAATGTAAAGTAGTGAGTGTACAGCTTGTATAACAGTGTAAATTTCCTGTCCCCTCAAAATAACTCAACACACAGCCATTAATGTCTAAACCGCTGGCAACAAAAGTGAGTACACCCCTAAGTGAAAATGTCCAAATTGGGCCCAAAGTGTCCATATTTTGTGTGGCCGCCATTATTTTCCAGCGCTGCCTTAATCCTCTTGGGCATGGAGGTCACCAGAGCTTCACAGGTTGTCACTGGAGTCCTCTTCCCCTCCTCCATGATGACATCACAGAGCTGGTGGATGTTGGAGACACCATCTGACCAAAGTTTATCTTGGTCTCATCAGACCACAGGACATGGTTCCAGTAATCCATCTCCTTAGTCTGCTTGTCTTCAACAAACTGTTTGTGGTCTTTCTGGTGCATCATCTTTAGATGAGGCTTCCTTTTGAATAAAATGTCACACACATGTAAATTTCGTTTTTGCCTCAGAACAGTAGTGGGGTTCTGAGGGTTAATTGAGTAGAACGGCCTTAACACCAGTCTGGCTGGGCTGTGTTTGGAAGTTCTGCCTGGTCATGTGAACGGTGTGGTGCACATGACAGGCCAGAACCAGGTCTGGTTGGATGTTTAGGTATCGGCCTTCTCTGAACCAATCAGTGCGCGTGCCGGGGCCCGCTGAGGAGTCTGGGAAGTGGTACTTGAGGGGTGTGGGTCACGTGTTAGAGGAGAGGAGTTCGTGAGACCCGTGGGGTCTGGTCTGGTTCCAGGACTGGGGCAGCCCCGTGAGGGGTCCCGGCCAAAAACTCGTTTAAAACGCGCATGCAGAAGTGGATCTGGAGTGCGTTTTTGTGAATGTTTCTAATTTGGATGCTCCAATCTGTCACATTGTATCTCTCTGACGGAATGCTGGTCGGAAACTCTCCATGGCAACAAGGGAAGTGTTCTCTCCCCACCCATGTGAGTCAGTGGGCGTGTTCCCGGTGTTTCTTCAGATTAGGCGACCCGTCAGAATGTGTAACAGAAGTGACAGTTTGTCGCCACCATCTTGCTACACCCCGCACTCCTCCATAGTAAGGATACAGTGAGAAGGGGGAAAGCGGACACCTTGTTACACCCACCGGCGTTTTGCGTTTTACACTTTTTTTTTAACAGTAAACAGGGTTTATATAGTGAAATACAGAACTTAGAGCTCCGTCTGACTGCTTAGATTTTCAATTTTAAAAGCAGTGAACGCCTGTCAGATTAGCAAACCTGTGAGATGAGCCGGGATGCAGCTGCTTTTAAAATTCAACATCTAACCAGACGGAGTTCCAAGTTCTATATTTCACTATATAAACTCACTTTATTGTTATAAATAAGTGTAAAATGCAAAACATCGGTGGGTGTAACAACATGTCCGCTATCCCCCTTCTCGCTGTATCCTTACTGTGGACAGGTGCGGGGTGTGGCAAGATGGCAACGACGAAACGTCACTTCCGTTACACATTCTGAAAGGTCGTCCAATTTGATGAAACACCGGTGTTTAGTCATATTAGGCAACCCGTCAGAAATTGTAACAGGAAATGACGTTCCATCGTCCGCCATCTTGCTACACCCCGCACACCTCCACAGTAAGAATACAGTGAGAAGGGGGATAGCGGACATTTTGTTACACCCACTGTAGTTTTGCATTTTTCACTTATTTTTAACAGTAAAGTGAGTTTCTATAGTGAAATACAGAACTTAGAACTCCGTCTGACTGGTTAGATGTTGAATTTTAAAAGCAGCTAACTTCTGTCAGATTAGCAAACCTGTGAGATGAGTGGGATCGCCGCTGCTTTTAAAATGTAACATCTAATAGTCAGACGGAGTTCTAAGCCCTGTATTTCAGTATACAAACCCAGTTTACTGTTAAAAAATACGTGTAAAATACAAAACTACGGTGGGTGTAACAAGATGTCCGCTATCCCCCTTCTCCCTCTATCCTTACTATGGAGGCGTGCGGGGTGTAGCAAGATGGCGGCGACGGAACGTCACTTCTGCTACACATTCTGACGGGTCGCCAATCTGATGGCTCTCGCAGGCCGGATGTTGATGGGCGGGGCCGCAGACTGTCACACCGGGAAAGATGGCGCAGCGCAGGGAGACACGTGAGTGATGCGGCTCTGTGCTGGGATTTGTAGTTCCTCTGTGTGCGGGGAGTCAGATCTACATCCCGGGTGTGACCTGCGATATCCTCCCCGGAGATCAGTGCAACGAGGGGCTCACTCTGCAGACTGACTCTCCAATCAGCAGCTCCATGGAGGATAAAATAACAAACAGCATTTTGCCTGCTTTTGATTGGATGGTGGAAGGTCACCTGAGCTCTGGGGATCAGTTTGCCTTTTTTTTTTTATGGCAATTTTTATTTACAAGTTAAAATCTGTAATTTGTATTTATTTTTTTGCTAGAAAATTACTTAGAGCCCCAAAACATTATATATTTTAGCAGAGACCCTAGACTAGAGAATAAAATGGCGGTTGTTGCAATATTTTATGTCGCACCGTATTTGCTCATCGGTCTTTCACATGCGATTTAACACACTTTAAAGATTAAAATAAATGATATATCCCAATTTTATTTTGTATTCTATGAAAAATAATGTTATATCGAGTAAATAGATACCTAACATATCGCGCTTTAAAATTTGCGCACGCTCGTGGAATGGCAACAAACGATGGTACTTAAAGCGGAGTTCCACCCAAAAGTGGAGCTTCCGCTCTTTGTACTCCTCCCCTCCTCTGGTGCCACATTTGGCACCTTTCGGGGGGGGGGGGGGGACAGCATGCCCATCTTTCACAGGTATCCTATTCCCACGTCCGGAGCCTCAGCCGTGGGTATTGATGTCACAACCGGGCTCCCTCCTCCCCCCTCCTGTCGCCGGACCTTTTGGAGAGAGGAGGGGAGCCTCGCGCATGCGCAGTAGGGTCCCCGGTGTGAAACTGGAAAGGCCACGCCTCCCTTACCCGCAATGGAGGTGGCAGCACCCGGCATCGGCTGCGGTGCTGACCTCGCGGGACCCCAGGACAGGTACGTGTCTGATTATTAAAAGTCAGCCGGTACAGTATGTGTGCAGGATGTGCAGCCGCTGGCATTTCATTTTTGCAGCGGTGGGCGGAGCTCCACTTTAATAATCTCCATAGACGAAGCATTTCTGGAAGATTTACCCCCCCCCCTTTCCCGACCAGGCCATTTTTTTTTGCGATGTGGCACTGCGTTACTTTAACTGACAATTGTGCGGTCGTGCAATACTCTACCGAAATAAAATTTATGTACACACACACACAAATAGAACTTTCTTTTGGTGGTATTTGATCACCGCTAAGGTTTTTATTTCTTGCACTATAAACCACAAAAGAGCGACAATTTAAAAAAAAAAAAACAAAAAAAAAAAAACATTTATTACTTTCTGCTATAAAACATCCAATAAAAAAAAATCTAATTTCATCATACATTTAGGCCAATATATATTCTGCTACATATTTTTGCTACAAAATCCCAATAAGCGTATATATTGGTTGGTTTGCGCAAAAGTTATCTCGCCTACAAACTATGGGATATTTTTAGGGACTTTTTTTATTTTTGCTAGTAATGGTGGCGATCAGCGGTTTTTAGTGGGACTGCGACATTGCGAAGGACACATTAGACACTAACTGACACTTTTGATGCTTTTTGGGGACACCAATACAATCATCAGTGCTTTTTAAAAAAAAAAAAATGCACTGTCACTGTACTAATGACACTGGGTGGGAAGGGGCTAACTCCCGGGGCGATCAGAGGGGTAAATGTGCTCCCTATGAGTGCTTTCTCAATGTGTGGGGGATGGTTTTACAGAAGGAAGACGGAGATCCTGTTCCTGCTTAGCAGAACGGCGCTCTGCCTTGTTCACATAGATCAGTGTTTCTCAACTCCAGTTCTCAAAGCGCCCCCAACAGGTCATGTTTTCAGGATTTCCCGCAGTAAATATGTACACGGGGGCGGTGCTTAAGTGATTAAACATTTTTAAGGTTACATGTTTAGAGTTACAGAGAGAGGGGTCTAGTGCTAGAATTATCGCTCTCGCTCTAACGATCGCGGCGATACCGCACATGTGTGGTGCGAACACCATTTACGTATGTGGGTGTGGCTTAAGTATGCATTTCACTTCTGCACTGGTACCTCTTGCAAAGTGTGTGTGTGTGTGTGTGTATATATATATATATATATATATATATATATATATATATATATATATATTGCAGTCAGCAAGTTAACAATTTATTTTGTCAATAAAGATGCATCTATCTGACTCCTCACCCGGACAGGACCCTCAGTTTGGGGGGGGGGGGGGGCAGGGGGACCCATCTCTGAGGTTTTACACACTTTTAGATACTGGAGGTAAAATTTCTGTCTGTCCCCACTGGAGAGATTCTCCCTCACTTCCTGTCCCTGTGACACCTGCACAGCAATGAGTGGAATCATTGTGACCAGGACAGGAAGACATGGAGAGCAAAGTGTCTCCACTGACAATGTATCTTTTTATCTTTTTTTTTTTGGGTCTCCATAGCAGTGAATTTTCATCACTTCCTGTCCTGGCAGGAAGTCTCGCCTGTAGGGGACACAGATGGCAATAAAACCCCATAGACCCTCCCTCCCCCGACCGGTGGGAAGAAATTAAAATTTTTGTAATCCGTTGCAGATGAGGACGATTCGGATGACGCTCCAGAACTGGTGGACTGTGAGGATGAGTACGGGGATGACGCCGCCTGGGATGACGATGACTCTGGACTGCAGCAAGACGTGCGCTGCCTGTTCTGTGACAGGTACAATCCCCTCCCAATACTGACTGCTACCGCTCAATACTGGCTGATACCCCACCAATACTGGCTGATACCCCCCAATACTGGCTGATACCCCCCTAATACTGGCTGATACCCCCCTAATACTGGCCCCCCTAATACTGGCTGATACCCCCCCTAATACTGGCTGATACCCCCCCTAATACTGGCTGATACCCCCCCTAATACTGGCTGATACCCCCCCAATACTGGCTGATACCCCCCCCAATACTGGCTGATACCCCCCCCCAATACTGGCTGATACCCCCCCCACCCCAATACTGGCTGATACCCCCCCCAATACTGGCTGATACCCCCCCCAATACTGGCTGATACCCCCCCCCCAATACTGGCTGATACCCCCCCCCCATTATACTGGCTGATACCCCCCCCCCCCATTATACTGGCTGATACCCCCCCCATTATACTGGCTGATACCCCCCCATTATACTGGCTGATACCCCCCATATAACTGGCTGATACCCCCCCATATAACTGGCTGATACCCCCCCATTATACTGGCTGATACCCCCCCATTATACTGGCTGATACCCCCCCATTATACTGGCTGATACCGACCCCATTATACTGGCTGATACCGACCCCATTATACTGGCTGATACCGACCCCATTATACTGGCTGATTACCCCCCCCCCAATACTGGCTGATTACCCCCCCCAATACTGGCTGATTACCCCCCCCAATACTGGCTGATTACCCCCCCCAATACTGGCTGATTACCCCCCCCCCCAATACTGGCTGATTACCCCCCCCCCCCAATACTGGCTGATTACCCCCCCCAATACTGGCTGATTACCCCCCCCCAATACTGGCTGATTACCCCCCCAATACTGGCTGATTACCCCCCCAATACTGGCTGATTACCCCCCCAATACTGGCTGATATGCCCCCCAATACTGGTAGATGCCCCCTATCGTATTGGATGATACCCCCTATTATACTGGATTATACCACCCCAATGCTGGCTGATATGCCCCTCCCCCCAATACTGGCTGATATACCCCTCCCCCCAATACTGGCTGATACCCCCCTAATACTGGATGATGCCCCTCCCCAATACTGGGTGATTCCCCCCAATACTGGCTGATGCCCCCCTAATACTGGATGATACCCTCACCCCCTAATACTGACAGCCCCCCCCCCCAATACTGGGTGATACCCCCCAATACTGGATGATACCCATGGGTGCCCCCTGGTGGCGCAGTGCAGTGACTCTACCCCCATGCTGAGATTAGATATCAGCCACACGGGGGGGCATTGGTTTTAGGGACTTGGATGACTCCTAGACTAGAATTGTGAGGGGTTATTATTGTGTCCACTGACACTAATGCTGGGGGTTATTATTGTGTCCGCTGACCCCAATGCTGGGGGTTATTATTGTGTCCGCTGACACCAATGCTGGGGGGTTATTATTGTGTCCGCTGACACCAATGCTGGGGGTTATTATTGTGTCCGCTGACACCAATGCTGGGGGTTATTATTGTGTCCGCTGACCCCAATGCTGGGGGTTATTATTGTGTCCGCTGACACCAATGTTGGGGGTTATTATTGTGTCCGCTGACACCAATGTTGGGGGTTATTATTGTGTCCGCTGACACCAATGTTGGGGGTTATTATTGTGTCCGCTGACACCAATGCTGGGGGTTATTATTGTGTCCGCTGACACCAATGCTGGGGGTTATTATTGTGTCCGCTGACACCAATGTTGGGGGTTATTATTGTGTCCGCTGACACCAATGTTGGGGGTTATTATTGTGTCCGCTGACACCAGTGCTGGGGGTTATTATTGTATCCGCTGACACCAGTGCTGGGGGTTATTATTGTGTCCGTTGACACCAATGCTGGGGGTTATTATTGTGTCTGCTGCAAAAAATGCATCAGGATCAACATTTGTGGGTGTTGAGGTGTGGGAATGTGTTACTATTGTGGGCCCTCTGGAGGTGTCGGGGGGGGGGGGGGGGGTTTGGTGCCTCTATAATTGTCCAGTTGGCCATCACACCCTAAATAACACTCTTGTGTTGGATATCTCGTAGGATTTTCCATTCACCGGAGGAGACTTTCCGGCACTGCCAGGAGCTTCATCACTTCAACATCGGGCAGTTCATGTCGGCACACGGTACGGTCTGTAGCGGGGGAGGGGTGGTATTTCGGACATCACATGATGGAATATTACTGTACAGTGATTTGTATCTTTCATGAAGGTCTGACCTCTCTGCTCTCCATAAGGAAAAAGATAAAGGCGGGTTGTCATGCCGTCACCAACTCTGAGGCCTCTCAGTGTTTGCAATTCCTGCATCCTCTCATCTCTCATCAGCAATAAAGAATTGCCAGTAACAAGAAACTTCTCATCAGAGATGAGCTCCGCCCCCCTCCGTTATCTTTGTTTAAATGCTTAAAGTGGGTTTTATTTTTTTTGTTTTCTTTTTAAACCACTTGCCCACCGCGCTAAAACCAATATACGGTTACAGGGCGGCTCTCCAGTTCTGGTAGGACAAACTGAACGTCTCCCAGAGAAAGTGCTTCCCGCACGCCCCCCGGAGTATATGTCAGGAAGTGTCTGTGATCACTGTGTCCCGGGGTAAAGGGCCAATCACAGCTGGGCACATGTAAATGGTGTTGCCAGTTTTTGGCTTTCCTTTCCTCACACAGAGACAATGCGGGAGTAAAGGAGCGCCAATCTGACAGGGCACCGTGAGCACAGAATTTACACTGATAATCAGTGCCACCTCATCAGTGCCCATTAGTGCCCATCAATTCAGGTTGTCAGTGCCGCCTTATCAGTGCCCCTTAGTTCAGTTTATCAGTGCCGCCTCATCAGTGCCCATCAATTCAGGTTATCAGTGCCGTTTATCAGTGCCCATCAATTCAGGTTATCAGTGCCGCCTCATCAGTGCCCATTAGTGCAGGTTATCGATGATACCCTATCAGTGCCCATCAATTCAGTTTATCAGTGCCCATCAATTCAGGTTATCAGTGCTGCCAAATCAGTGCCCATGAAATTCAGGTTATCAGTGCCACCTTGTCAGTGCCCATCAATTCAGGTTGTCAGTGCCGCCTTATCAGTGCCCTTTAGTTCAGGTTATCAGTGCCGCCTCATCAGTGCCCATCAATTCAGGTTATCAGTGCCCATTAGTGCAGGTTATCAATGACACCCTATCAGTGCTCATCAATTCAGGATATCAGTGCCCATCAATGCCTATCAGTAACGCCTCATCAGTGCCCATCAATTCAGGTTATCAGTGCTGTCAAATCAGTGTCCATAAATTCAGGTTATCAGTGCAGGTCATCAGTGCCCATCAGTTCAGGTTATCAGTGCCACCTTGTCAGTGCCCATCAATTCAGGTTATCGGTGCTGCCTCATCAGCGCCCATCAGTGAAGAGGAAGAACAACCTTTTTGCTAAATTTTGTAACAGAAACTAGGAAAAACTTTTTATTTTTTCAACATTTTTAGTATGTTTTTTTCATTTATGGATGTAAACAAATGCCGGAGGCCGTGGCGGTCAGATCGAGGTAAGTATGCAAAAAAGAGTGAATGCCTTATTTTTTATTTTTTTTAGATTGTACTCCCCTCTTATTGTGTTCCTTATCTGATGCTTCCATTTTCCATAGACATCATCTATCTATCAGTCCCGGGAATGTTCACCAGAATCTTTGTTCTTTGTTTCAGGTCTGGACTTCTACGGCTACATAAAGTTCATTAATTTTGTACGATCGACGGTAAGTATGTATTATTACCGACACGGCAAGAGACCACCAATCGAGATAGAGAGAGATATATATATATCTCTATCAGGGGCTTTTTATATGTGAAGCTTAACTCTTTCGCTGGCAGTTATTTTTTGGGGGGGGGGGGAGGCGATGTCACCCGCCGTGCCCACCAGACACGGCCTATGACAGGTCACTGTACTGGCCTGGTGCCATGCGACTGCTGTGGCCAATCACAACAGATCACATGACAGTTATACACAATGAAAGGCTTTGGTCCATGCCATTCATTGTTTACTATTATGATGAGCTCTGTGATTTGTCACAGGCATCACATGGTATAGTAAGAGCCAATCGCAGCCCATTTGTGCCATGCAACTGCCATGGCCAATCACAACAGGTCACATGACAGTTGTACACAATAAAAGGCTTTGGTCCATGCCATTCACTGTTTACTATTGTGATGAGCTCTGTGATTGGTCACAGGCATCACATGGTATAGTAAGAGCCAATCGCAGCCCATTTGTGCCATGCGACTGCCATGGCCAATCACAACAGGTCACATGACAGTTGTACACAATAAAAGGCTTTGGTCCATGCCATTCACTGTTTACTATTGTGAGGAGCTCTGTGATTTGTCACAGGCATCACGTGGTATACTAAGAGCCAGTTGCGGCCCATTTGTACCATGTGATTAACTGTGGCCAATCACAACCGTAAACACTGAATGCGTAGTTTTCATTTAGAAAAATGGTTGCTTATACTGTTAAAGTCACAGTTAGAAGCAACCATACAGTGAGGGAAAAAAAGTATTTGATCCCCTGCTGTTTTGTATATTTGCCCACTGACAAGCGATCAGTCTATAATTTTAATGGTCGGTTTATTTTAACAGTGAGACAGAATAACAACAAAAATATCCAGAAAAACGCATTTCAAAAAAGTTAAATATTTGCATTTTAATGAGTGAAATAAGTTATTTAATTCCCTATCAATCAGCAAGATTTCTGGCTACCAGATGTCTTCTATACAGGTAAGGAGCTGAGATTAGGAGCACTCCCTTAAAGGGAGTGCTCCTAATCTCAGTTTGTTAACTGTATATAAGACACCGGTCCATAGAAGCACCGTGAAGGACTGAGATCCTGCAGCGCCTGCAAGGTCCCCCCTGCTGAAGAAAGTACATGTACAGGGCCGTCTGAAGTTTTCTAATGAACATCTGGATGATTCAGAGGAGAACTGGGGGAAAGTGTTGTGGTCAGAGGAAACCAAAATCGAGCTCTTTGGCATCAACTCAACTCGCCGTGTTTGGAGGAGGAGGAGGAATGCTGCCTATGACCCCAAGAACACCATCAAACCGTCACACATGGAGGTGGAAACATTATGCTTTGGGGGTGTTTTTCTGCTAATGGGACAGGACAACAAGGGTTTTGCCACCGAGTACTAAGTCATGTTTTGCGAAGGGATCAAATACTTCTTTCACTCATTAAAATGAAAATCAATTTATAACTTTTTTGAAATGCATTTTTGTTCAATAAAAAAGAAAAAAAAGTAATAAAAAAATTGAAGAAAAAAGAAAAGTATATATTTTATATATATATATATATATATATATATATATATATATATATATATATATATATAATTTTTTTTTTTTTTTTCATACTGTGACCAGTTAGTATCCCTGATCACCACCAGTGTAAAACATATTTTTTTTAAATCTCGCCGTGCCTCTTACTAAATACCCTGGACTGTCTACTTTCCAAAAAAGGGGTAATTTTGGAGGGTATTTGTACTGTCCTGGCATTTTCAGGGCCTCCAAGTAATGATTCGGTACATCAGATCAATTTTTAGATATATACCATGCTGTAGGTTTTTGGACCTCTGTGCTGACACTTCTATACATATAGCTGGTGGGAAGGGGTTATTTATTGTTAATGATGAATGTTGATCTGTGGGAGTTACATTTGAAGTATCCGGGAAATCCATTCATTTTTGTAACGTTTTCTATCCGGGTCTTTCCTCGTCTCCTCAGAACTGTACAGCCGACAGTCTACAGAACATCGGCAGCCCGAAGCCTTGGGATCAGGATAGCTTCTTCAAGCCGGTGATTGAGGACGACTTGCTGTTGCAGTACGGTGAGGGAGCAGACGTCTCATTTCCTTGGCTTGTGGGGTCCATAAATTGTGACTTCTGCTATATAGAAATCAAGGGCAAGCACCGAAAACTGATCTGAAAACTGATCTTGGTTTGATCTTGGATGCTTTGTAGGGAGAGGTCTGAGGTCTAATAAACCCCAGATCTCTCCATTAAGAGGGTCATGCTATGACAATGAATGCTGTTCATCCCTTTTGATAGCAATTAAGTTCAGATCTCTCCATTAAGAGGGTCATGCTATGACAATGAATGCTGTTCATCCCTTTTGATAGCAATAAAGTTCATCTTATAAAAAAATAGTTACTATGCGAGCACGGGGCCGGTGTCGTTAGTCTTGCCAAGGGCCCCGCAGGTGACAGGATTAGAGAGCGGACTCACTGGACTCAACAGCTACATTCAGAGACATGATGCCCATGCCTCCTCTGCTGACATCGTGCCCGCCTCTCCAGCCATGCCTGCCTCCTCCGCCTCTCCAGCCATGCCTGCCTCCTTTGCTAACATCATGCCTGCCTCCTCCGCTTCTCCAGCGTGCCTGCCTCCTCCGCTTCTCCAGCCGTGCCTGCCTCCTCCGCTTCTCCAGCCGTGCCTGCCTCCTCCGCTTCTCCAGCCGTGCCTGCCTCCTCCGCTTCTCCAGCCGTGCCTGCCTCCTCCGCTTCTCCAGCTGTGCCTGCCTCCTCCGCTTCTCCAGCCGTGCCTGCCTCCTCCGCTTCCTCCAGCCGTGCCTGCCTCCTCCGCTTCTCCAGCCGTGCCTGCCTCCTCCGCTTCTCCAGCCGTGCCTGCTCCTCCGCTTCTCCCAGCCGTGCCTGCCTCCTCCGCTTCTCCAGCCGTGCCTGCCTCCTCCGCTTCTCCAGCCGTGCCTGCCTCCTCCGCTTCTCCAGCCGTGCCTGCCTCCTCCGCTTCTCCAGCCGTGCCTGCCTCCCCCGCTTCTCCAGCCGTGCCTGCCTCCTCCGCCTCTCCAGCCGTGCCTGCCTCCTCCGCCTCTCCAGCCATGCCCGCCTCTCCAGCCATGCCCGCCTCCTCCGCCTCTCCAGCCATGCCCGCCTCTCCAGCCATGCCCGCCTCCTCCGCTGACATCGTGCCCGCCTCTTCAGCAATGCCTGCCTCCTCTGCCTCTCCAGCCATGCCCGCTCCTCTGCCTCTCCAGCCATGCCCACCTCTCCAGCCATGCCCGCCGCCTCCTCTGCCTCTCCAGCCGTGCCCGCCTCTGCCTCTCCAGCCGTGCCCGCCTCCTCTGCCTCTCCAGCCGTGCCCGCCTCCTCTGCCTCTCCAGCCGTGCCCGCCTCCTCTGCCTCTCCAGCCGTGCCCGCCTCCTCTGCCTCTCCAGCCGTGCCCGCCCTTCCTCTGCCTCTCCAGCCGTGCCCGCCTCCTCTGCCTCTCCAGCCGTGCCTGCCTCTCCAGCCCGTGCCTGCCTCTCCAGCCGTGCCTGCCTCTCCAGCCGTGCCCGCCTCCTCTGCCTCTCCAGCCGTGCCCGCCTCCTCTGCCTCTCCAGCCGTGCCCGCCTCCTCTGCCTCTCCAGCCATGCCCGCCTCCTCTGCCTCTCCAGCCATGCCTGCCTCCTCTGCCTCTCCAGCCATGCCTGCCTCCTCCGCTGACATCGTGCCCACCTCCTCAGCCATGCCCGCCTCCTCTGCATCCAGCCATGCCCATCTCCTCGGCCTCTCCAGCCATGCACGCCTCCTCTGCTGACCTTGTGCACATCTCCTCCACTTCAGCCATGCCCGCCTTCTCCGCTGACATTGTGCCGCCTCCTCTGCTGACATTGTGCCCCCTCCTCCGCCTCTCCAGCCATGCCCGCCTCTCCAGCCATGCCCGCCTCCTCTGCCTCTCCAGCCATGCCTGCCTCTCCAGCCATGCTCGCCTTCCTCTTCCTCTCCAGGCCATGCCTGCCTCCTCCACTGACATTGTGTCCGCCTCCTCCGCTGACATTGTGTCCGCCTCCTCCGCTGACATCGTGCCCGCCTCCTCAGCCATGCCCACCTCCTCCGCTGACATCGTGCCCGCCTTCTCTGCCTCCAGCCATGCCCATCTCCTCGGCCTCTCCAGCTATGCACGCCTCCTCTGCTGACCTTGTGCACACCTCCTCCACTTCAGCCATGCCCGCCTTCTCCTCTGACATTGTGCCCGCCTCCTCTGCTGACATCGTGCCCCTTCCTCCGCCTCTCCAGCAATACCCGCCTCCTCTGCCTCTCCAGCCATGCTCGCCTCCTCTGCCTCTCCAGCCATGCCTGCCTCCTCCGCTGACATCGTGCCCACCTCCTCCGCTGACATCGTGCCCACCTCCTCTTCCTCCAGCCATGCCCATCTCCTCGGCCTCTCCAGCCATGCACGCCTCCTCTGCTGACCTTGTGCACACCTCCTCCGCTTCAGCCATGCCCGCCTTCTCCGCTGACATTGTGCCTGCCTCCTCCACCTCTCCAGCCATGCCTGCCTCTTCCGCCTAACCTTGTGCCTGCCTCCTCTGCCTGACATCGTGCCCCCTCCTCTGCCTCTCCAGCCGTGCCCCCTCCTCTGCCTCTCCAGCCGTGCCCCCTCCTCCGCCCTCTCCAGCCGTGCCCCCTCCTCCGCCTCTCCAGCCGTGCCCGCCTCCTCCGCCTCTCCAGCCGTGCCTGCCTCCTCTGCCTCTCCAGCTACGCCCACCTTCTCCACTGACCCCGTGCCCGCCTCCTTCACCTCTCCAGCTGTGCCCTCCTCCGCTGACCTCCTTCTTGCCTCTCCAGCTGTGCCCTCCTCCCGCTGACCTCCTTCTTGCCTCTCAGCTGTGCCCTCCTCCTTCACTGACCCTGTGCCCTCCTCCTTCAACTCTGCAGCTGTGCCCTCCTCCGCTGACCTCCTGCTAGCCTCTCCAGCTATGCTCGCCTCCGCTGACCCCATGCCTGCCTCCTTCACCTCTCCAGCTGTGCCCTCCTCTCTGCTGACCCCCTAATTGCCTCTCCAGCTGTGCCCACCTTTTTCGCTGACCTCGTGCCTTCCTTTTCCGCTGTGCCCGCCTCTTCCGCTGACCTCGCTTGGAAAAGCATCAGATCAAACCAACCTCAGTTTGATCCGATACTTTTAAGGACAGAAGAGAGACATGGGGTCTAATAGACCGCAGATCTCTCAGTAAAGAGTACCTGTCACCGCCTATGCTTTCGCAAATGATGTTGTTCCTCCCATGTAATAGCAATAACGTTGGTAAAAAAAAAAAAATTGAAAAATAATGAAAAAAAAAAAATTAAATAATAAAATACGTTTTGTTGTTCATCACTTGTAATAGCAATAATGTTTATAAAAAAATAAAAATAAAAAACTACAATGTGAGAAAAACTTGTTTTTTAGATTAAATAATAAAAAACAAATGACAGCGCCCTCCTACTGTGCTCATGCGCAAATGCGAACTCATAAGGCCTGCTCACATGTAAATGGTGATCACACCACATGTGAGGGATTATCACGAATGTCAGCGAGAGCATAATTCTAGCACCAGATTCTCCTCTCTAACTCTGAGCTGGTAACCTATTCAAATGAAAGTGTCGCTTATGGAGAATTTTACGTACCATAGTTTGGCGCCATCCCATGGACCTATGCAATTTAAAGCGTGACATCGTGGGTATCTTTTTACTCAGCGTAACATCATCTTTTACATTTTACCCAAAAATAAATGTGTGTGTATGTATGTATATATGTATATATATATATATATATATGTGTATGTATGTATGTAGGTGAGAAGTGTCAGATTTGGGCCCGGTAGGATTTTAGTACTGCTTTAAATTTTGTATAATTTGCTCCATCTAGTGGCCAAAATTCGGTATAGTTTTCTGAAATATCAATCTCAAAAGAGCCCTGAATTTTCCAATTCTTAATAAGGGATTAAACAGTACTGATTGGCATATTCACGGCTTTGGGTATCTTTTTATATACTTTTCCATCTTTGTAAAGTTTCATTACCTTGTTACGCAGGTCTTTTGACTGTTCTTTTCTACCTCCTCATGGCCTCAGTGTCTAGCCTGCTTAGGGCAATCCAAGTGAGAGCTAACAAACTCATTGACTATTTATACAAGGACACTAATTGTGATTTAAAAAAACCACAAATGTGGGAAATTAACCTTTAGGGCCAGTTCACACCACATGCAGTCCAGTGCGTTTTTTTTTATGCTTTAAAAACGCATAGAAAGTAGATTATATGGTTTTCAATGGTATATAGTTCACACCAGTGCATTCCAGTCCCAGGAAAAAAAAGTAGAACACTGCAACACACTTGTCCTTATTTAAGGTTAAGAAAAAGAGGGGGGGGGGGGCATTGGGCTGCACCAAAAATGCAATGAAACGCATCAAAAACGCGCATGCAGAAAAGCAATTGGAACGCATCCGGACTGCGTTTCTATGGTGTGAACTGGCCTTTAAAGCGGAGGTCCACCCTAAAGTGGACCTTCCGCTCATCGGAACCCTCCCCCCCTCCGGCGCCACAATTGGCACCTTTCAGGGGGAGGGGGGTGCAGATACCTGTACAGTACCGGTATCTGCACCCACTTCCGGGATAGCTCTCTGCGGAAAGGGGCGTAGATTGCGCCCCTTTCCGCAAGTGCCCCGCTGCCTGCTGGGAAACACACAGATCCCAGAGGCAGCGGGGACCGTCCTTATTGCGCAGCGCGACTCGCGCATGCGCAGTAGGGAACCAGGAAATGAAGCCGAAAAGGCTCCATTTCCTGATTCCCATACCCAAGATGGCGGCGGCAGCACCCGAATACGATCTAGAGATCGGCTTCGGGTGCCGACATCGCGGACGCGCTGGACCAGGTAAGTGTCACTATTTTAAAAGTCAGCAGCTGCAGTATTTGTAGCTGCTGGCTTTAAAAAAAAAAAAAAAAAAAAAAAAACGCGGAGTCCCGGTGGACTCCCACTTTAATTGCCATTTTAACCTGTGTGTGCCACCTTCTGTGTCTGAACCAAGGCCAAACATTCCAGGGTATGTAAACTTTTCATCAGGGCCATTTTGGTTGATTTCTGTTATTATAAAAAGGATCCAAAAGACGTGTCCTGTAGAATACTGCCTCCCGTTGAAAAAAAATGCCTCCGATGGGTCTGCGCATGCGCAGTACCAGACGTCGCTCCAGCTGATATGTTGATTAGCTGGGGTGACGTCAACACAGCGCATGTGCAGATCGTCCGAGGCGTTTTCCGATGATCCGCAAAGAGCGGAGGGAGAGCGTGCTCGTCAGATCCCTCACTGTTGCAGGGCGGGTTTTCCATGTTTGGCAGGTTTTTCCTGCTTCTAAGGGTGGGTTGCAGCGCGCGGAAAACCCACCCTCCGGCGCACGGAAAACCCACCCTCCAGCAGCGAGGCAGAATCTGATGAATACGTTCTCCCTCCACTCTTCGCAGATTGCCGGAGTGACGTTGCATGATGCGCATGCGCAGACCCATCGGAGGTTCTTTTCAACAGGAGGCAGTATTCTACGGGACACCGGCATGGGTGCTATTTATACAGTTGAGCTCATTAGCATGTTGATTGGGGGGGGGGGGGGGGGGAGGGAGGAATGGGGGAGGCAAAGTATAAGCAGAATAAACTTTTACTTGAAAGAAGCAGTAAAGTAGAGTTTTGTAGTGTTGATGTTTTGTGTCTCTCCTGATTGATGTGGTAGATGTGGAAAACATGGACTGTGATAGCGCCGGGGCTCTGGACACAAACACCGAACCTTCCGTACACCTCCGACTCCGGGAGGCAGAGAGCCGGGCGCAGGCAGCCGAGGAGAGATTGGCCACCGCTCTGGAAGAGCTCCAGAAAATGAGGTTTGTGTTCAGAGGGAGATTTCAAAAATTCTAGGAAAGGAGATTTCACTGAAATGGAACAAACGTGGCTTTGGTGTTAAATAGGACCTGTCATGTTTAATGGATAAAAATACAAATGTTGCGCTAAATAAATAAATATATAAATATATAAATAAAAAAATAAAATAAATAAAATGGCAGCTCGCACTATATTGCGGGGGGAACAATATGCACAATATAAACAAAGAAAATGCGGCGCACAAAGCAAAAAAAATATATAAACGCATTTAAAGTAACGCATTCATGTCCAAAACAGGATTCTAAAATCTAAATGCTTATGTTACTGATATGTGATAGATTATCCATTAAACATAAACAAAGAAAATGCGGCGCACAGTGCAAAAAATATAAAAACGCATTTAACCACTTTCAGACCGGACCAATTTGCTGGTCAAAGACCAGACCACTTTTTGCGATTCGGCACTGCGTCGCTTTAACTGACAATTGCGCGGTCGTGGCGACGTGGCTCCCAAACAAAATTGACGTCCTTTTATTCCCACAAATAGAGCTTTCTTTTGGTGGTATTTGATCACCCCTCCTGCGGTTTTATTTTTTTCGCTATAACCAAAAATAGAGTGACAATTTTGAAAAAAACGCATTATTTTTTACTTTTTGTTATAATAAATATCCCCCAAAAATATATAAAAAAAAATTTTTTTCCCTCAGTTTAGGCTGATACGTATTCTTCTACATATTTTTGGTAAAAAAAAAATCGCAATAAGCGATTATTGATTGGTTTGCGCAAAAGTTATAGCGTTTACAAAATAGGGATAGTTTTATAGCATTTTTATTAATAATTTTTTATTATTATTTTTTTTACTAGTAATGGCGGCGATCAGCGATTTTTTTTTTTTATTGTGACTGCGACATTGTGGGGGACCCAGCGGACATTTTTGACACATTTTGGGACCATTGTCATTTATACAGTAATCACTGCTATATAAATGCAGTGATTGCTGTGTAAATGACACTGGCAGTGAAAGGGTTAACCAGTGGGTGGCAGTGTAGGGGTTAAGTGTTCCTAGGGGCGTGTTACTAACTGTTGGGGGGGGTTGGGCTTTCATTTAGTGAACACTGATCTCTGCTCCAATCACATGGAGCAGAGATCAGCGTCACTAGTTGCTAGGCAGAATGGAGAAATGTTGTTTACACAGCATTTCCTCCATTCGGCCGCTCCGTGAGACGATCGCGGGGATGCCTGCGGCGATCGAGTCCCGCGACCGGACTCACGGGGGTCCCGACCAGCGCGGGAGCGCGCCCGCCGGCGGCACGCTCCCGAATGCAGGGCGGCATTTAATATTGGACGTACATGTACGCCAATATGCCTGCCCGTGCCATTCTGTCGACGTACATCGTCGTGCGCTGGTCGGGAAGTGGTTAAAGTAACGCATTCGTGTGTAAAAGTCCAAAACAGGTACTGAAAGTTCAGTGAATCCACAACAGATCTCCCTCCACCTCATTCAGCAGAGGATAAGGATAGTGGGGGGTCCCATCACCATCACCCAACACGACAGACCCCCCCCCCCACCATCAGTGCAACGATAATGCACAAATAGAAAAGCCACTTTGCTCCACTACTCCTCACAAGCAGTACACTGGAACCAGAAATCTCTCCAATCACGAACAGGTATTTAGATTCCATGCAGTTCAGCAGTCGTGTGGCTACAGAAAAATAACAATGTTCATTGCGCAGATATCTTAAAAAACGATGCCCAATTTATTAGGAAAAAAACAATTCAACTCACATTGTAAGCTGATTAAAATAAGCGAAACAACTGAAGCGTCCAGCGCTTCAGTGATAGTCGCTGTAGCACCGGGGCTAGCAAGGGGGACCTAATAAAGGGGGTCCAACCCAGTACTAGCAAGGTGAACCTAATAAATTGGACGGTGAGTGTATAAAACACTACAATTAAAACATAAAATGTATATTACATCCTTAAAAGACCTAAAAATATACACCAAAATGCAACGGATTCCATTTAGTTTTGAATATATAAACGAATGCATGTTTGTATTTCCAAGCTGGGGTAATGGATCAACGGGTTTCACTTCGTTATTGCTTCCTCAGGACCCACACCTCCGTTATAACAGATGTTACAGCGATTTAAAAAAAAGGAACAAGTATAAAATTGAAGCCAATATAACCTATAAAAAGTTTACATAATCATCAGAAATAGCTCCCAATGTTTAAGTGATAGGGAAAAGGGGGGGGGGACACACTGTGCACAAAGACAAACTACCCCCCCCCCCCCCAAATCACAAGAAAAATTAGCCTTGGGGGGGAGGGGGGACAATAGCGGGCTCAGCCATAGCTACACCCCCAATCTTATTCAGCAACTATTTGTAGAACAAACAATGGGGAAGGATGTCACACTGTTGGATCATTGACATTTTATTGTCTCAATGAACATTGCCGGGTGTTACAGCGGGTGACCACTAGGGGGCCCCATGAATTGTAGTTGCAATGATTCCTTCTCTTTTTCTTTCTTTCCTCGTTCTCTTCCCTTCCGTCCATCCCGTCTTCCTTCCGTCCATCCCGTCTTCCTTCCGTCCATCCCGTCTTCCTTCCGTCCATCCCGTCTTCCTTCCGTCCATCCCGTCTTCCTTCCGTCCATCCCGTCTTCCTTCCCTTCCTCCAATCCTCAGTGCAGACACGGTAAATCTGGCCATACATTACTAGATTTTTGTTGTTCAATTTCCTTTTAGA
Organism: Lithobates pipiens; assembly: GCF_037356315.1. NCBI lineage: Eukaryota > Metazoa > Chordata > Amphibia > Anura > Ranidae > Lithobates > Lithobates pipiens. Next base: position 11,958,740 of record NW_027507786.1, read on the forward strand.
TTTGCCTTCAGCTATGCAGTGCGAGGTGCCGCCTGATTGCATACAAATTGGAAGTATTAAAGCAGAACTTTCAATGGTTTTTTTCGTGTTTCCATCTATGAAATTTTCTGTCCTTGTTGTTGTTGTTTTTAACTTTGGATAGTAAAACGTTTTATTTATTTTTATTTATTTATTTTTTTCTGCCAGTAAATCCCCTTATACAGCCCACTTCCTGTTTCTTGTCTGGTCATTAGCCTAGGATTATGACATCATGTACCTCTCTCTCTCTCTCTCTCTCTCTCTCTCTCTCTCTCTCTCTCTCTCAGAATTTGCCAGGAAGGATGAGTCCTAAGAGGGCCAATGAGAGCTGCAGAGCTGGAGGCGTGCCTCTGTGTAAATCCAGGAAGTGAACAGGCAGCAGCTTCAGCTGCCCACAGTTAAAATGGCTGCGGCCAGACTCCGTGGAGGGAGATTTCTGCAGCATATTTGGCATGTACAGAATCAGAGTATATATAAAATAATATGGGAAGCTTCAGAATGGCAAAGATGTTTTTATTACAAATTATGTGAGCAGACCGCAGTTCCTCTTTAAGTTTTGACCTCATATTATGTGGTTTTGGTAAATCCTAAAGGGGAAAAAAAAAAAAATCTAAAGAAAGTTGTATAGTGTGTAGCCAGCTTTAGTGTAAGGAGCAATTCTCATTTGGTATTCTTGTGCTGGAATGTTTTATATTGCAGCCGGTATATCGGGGGATGGGATTTGGACCTGCACTGGAAATCAATCATTTTTACAGTGAAGATCCAAATCCCATTGGGGTCCATCGGGCAGTACCGACAGCTCTTATCTGAACATTGTTCTTAAAGGCTCCTTGTCATTGGTTCCTCTAGAGGTTCCTGAGGTTCCTTGAGTCTGTGGCTGATGACCTCTCATCTGATGGGGGCCCCCATAATCTCTGGGCCAAGGCCACTTAGCAGGACCAGCCACATGACACCAATGGGCTATTTAGCTGTCTGTAAGAGGGGCTTCTGATTGTGGGGGGGGTTTACCATTGACCCACATTAAAGAGGAACTGCAGTCCGCTCACATAATTTGTAATAAAAACATCTTTGCCATTCTGAAGCTTCCCTCCAACCACTTTGCATATTATTTTATATGTACTGTACTAAATTGGATTATGAGCATAATCCATTCCAGAAGAATGCTTGTAATCCAAAGCACTCGTATATCAAAGCGAGCTTCCCCAATGGAAACTCAGATAATCCCTTCCATAACCACTGCTTGTCTATGCAGTACTGCATGTGGCCAGAGGTGGGGGGGGGGAGGTGGAGACAATCGTGGTCTGAGTGTCCCTGAGTCTGAGTGTCCCTGAGTCTGAGTGTCCCTGAGTCTGAGTGTCCCTGAGTCTGAGTGTCCCTGAGTCTGAGTGTCCCTGAGTCTGAGTGTCCCTGAGTCTGAGTGTCCCTGAGTCTGAGTGTCCCTGAGTCTGAGTGTCCTGAGTCTGAGTGTCCCTGAGTCTGAGTGTCCCTGAGTCTGAGTGTCCCTGAGTCTGAGTGTCCCTGAGTCTGAGTGTCCCTGAGTCTGAGTGTCCCTGAGTCTGAGTGTCCCTGAGTCTGAGTGTCCCTGAGTCTGAGTGTCCCTGAGTCTGAGTGTCCCTGAGTCTGAGTGTCCCTGAGTCTGAGTGTCCCTGAGTCTGAGTGTCCCTGAGTCTGAGTGTCCCTGAGTCTGAGTGTCCCTGAGTCTGAGTGTCCCTGAGTCTGAGTGTCCCTGAGTCTGAGTGTCCCTGAGTCTGAGTGTCCCTGAGTCTGAGTGTCCCTGAGTCTGAGTGTCCCTGAGTCTGAGTGTCCCTGAGTCTGAGTGTCCCTGAGTCTGAGTGTCCCTGAGTCTGAGTGTCCCTGAGTCTGAGTGTCCCTGAGTCTGAGTGTCCCTGAGTCTGAGTCTCCCTGAGTCTGAGTGTCCCTGAGTCTGAGTGTCCCTGAGTCTGAGTGTCCCTGAGTGTCCCTGAGTCTGAGTGTCCCTGAGTGTCCCTGAGTCTGAGTGTCCCTGAGTGTCCCTGAGTCTGAGTGTCCCTGAGTGTCCCTGAGTCTGAGTGTCCCTGAGTCTGAGTGTCCCTGAGTCTGAGTGTCCCTGAGTCTGAGTGTCCCTGAGTCTGAGTGTCCCTGAGTCTGAGTGTCCCTGAGTCTGAGTGTCCCTGAGTCTGAGCGTCCCTGAGTCTGAGCGTCCCTGAGTCTGAGCGTCCCTGAGTCTGAGCGTCCCTGAGTCTGAGCGTCCCTGAGTCTGAGCGTCCCTGAGTCTGAGCGTCCCTGAGTCTGAGCGTCCCTGAGTCTGAGCGTCCCTGAGTCTGAGCGTCCCTGAGTCTGAGCGTCCCTGAGTCTGAGCGTCCCTGAGTCTGAGCGTCCCGGAGTGTCCGAGTTTCTCTAAATGTCTCCCGGAGTGTCCGAGTTTCTCTAAATGTCTCCCGGAGTGTCCGAGTTTCTCTAAATGTCTCCCGGAGTGTCCGAGTTTCTCTAAATGTCTCCCGGAGTGTCCGAGTTTCTCTAAATGTCTCCCGGAGTGTCAGTGGTTTCCCCCCCCCCCCCGCACCTCTGGCCAAATACAGTACTGCACACCCCAGCGGCTTGAATCAGGATTCTTTTTTTTTTTTTAAATAACTCGTATTGCGAAACGCTTGTAAACCGCATTATGCTGGCCATACACTATATGAAAAATCGTCTGAGATTCGGTCATTTTGGACAGTTGTTCGTTTTTTGGCCAGTTACTGGGCATAAAATCGATCATCGTTTGGGGGGTTTTTGAGCCGAAAAATTGAAGGACGCGTTTCCAAATTTTCTGTCGAACGAACAGTGAATTGAAAGGTTAATGTGTTTCCCGTCCGAACCGTCTGCACTCGGTATATGTAGGGAAAAAAAAAAACAAGTATTTATGTCCACTGAACGACTTATCGGTCATTACATGATGGCGCCATCGTTTGCGCTCACGGCTTCAAAATGGGTTCGGCCGATTTCTCCGATAGTGTATGGCCGGCATTACTCACAATCCGAGGCTTCGCTGTACTGCGATTCTTCACTTGCCAAATATGCTGCAGAAATCGCCCTCCGCTGAGTCTGGCTGCAGCCATTTTAAACTGTGGGCAGCTGAACCTGCTGCCTGTTCACTTCCTGCATTTACACAGAGGCACGCCTGCAGCTCTCATTGGCCCTCTTATGACTCGCCCTCCTCCTTTCCTGGCAAACTCTCAGGAGAGAGAGCTGTGTATGATGTCATAAGCCTAGGCTAATGACCAGACAAGAAACAGGAAGTGGGCTGTATAAGGTAATTACTGGCAGAAAAAAAAATGTTTTACTACCCAAACTTAAAACGACAACAAGGGCAGAAGATGCAATAGATGGGAAGAGGAAAAATGACGGAAGTTCCGCTTTATTTGGTTTTAGCGGAGGTTCCCACTAAAAACATCTGAAAATGATTTCAAGTGTTCCTCAGTAGAAAAAAAAACTGCTCTAGGCAGTATTGCACAGGGGTAGGCAAACTGTTGCCTAGGCAGTACAGGGGTGCCTACGATAGGTGTTCTATCGGGTTGAGGTCAGGACTCTGTACAAGCCAGTCAAGTTCATCCACCCCAAACTCGCTCATCCATGTCTTTATGGACCTTGCTTTGCAATGCAGTCATGTTGGAACAGGAAGGGGCCATCCCCAAACTGTTCCCACAAAGCTGGGAGCATAAAATTGTCCACAATGTCTTGGTATGCTGATGCCTTAAAGTGGTTGTAAACTCATTTTTTTAACTTTTACCTACAGGAAACCCTATAATAAGGCCTATAATAAGACTTACCTGTAGGTAAAAAAAATATCTCCTAAACCTGTACGGTTTACGAGATATTCCCCTCGGTATGCGCCGCTGACTGCAGCGGCGCATGCGCACGAGGGGATTCTCGACCTGAAAATCCGGCAGTGGCCGGCCGGAGTGAAATCTCCCGCGCGCATTCGCGAGAGTGACGATATCGCGGCTCCGGCCACTCACAGCGCCGGAGCCGCGATACCCGGAAGAAACATGTCAGCTCCCTCGGCGTGGATCGGGGACAGATGTCGGGGCCTCGTTCTAAGGTAAGTATTTCATAATGAGCTAGTATGCGGTGCA